>NC_053443.1:33155208-33455208 GCF_007990345.1 Gossypium hirsutum
AAATACAATGGCATATTTATTGTTAAATGTGCATGGTTATTTGAATGATGTCCGGGCTAAGTCCCGAAGGCTTGTGCTAAGTGACCATATCGGACTAAATCCGAAGGCATTTGTGCGAGATACTAATTCCGGGCTAAGCCCGAAGGCATTTGTGCGAGTTACTAAATCCGGGTTAAGTCCCGAAGGCAATTGTGCGAGTTACTATAACCGGGCTATGTCCTGAAGGCATTTGAACGAGTAGCTATATCCGGTTAAATTCCGAAGGTACGTGATTTGGGAATGAATGATCTTGCTGTAAAAATTTCAGTAAATACTCTAGAAACATCCCAACATTGAGTATGTTTCGTATGTGCTTGAATTTAGTTGAGCCCTTACAAATAAGTATTCGCTCAGTTGATAAACGAGCTACCGGCCTTTGGCTAAGTTGATCTTTGTGTATGTACATAAGGGTTGGTATGTGAAGCAAGTATGATATTGAAAAATTGTGCATATGAAATTATCCGTTTAGCTACATGAATGCTATACTTTTGTTGTGCTGGAATTCCTTGCTCAAACTTACTAGCATAATTGCTTACTCCGTTTCTTTGATCCTCTATTTATAGATTTTGTTCTCAGCTATCGGACTCGGGATTTTAAGTCGAAGTCGCCCACACTATCAGCCCCCCCCTTTTGGTAAATTTTGTTGAACTTCGAAATGGCATGTATAGGACTACCCGTTTGTTGGGTCTGGACCCTTTGGACTTTATAATTTTGGATAGCCATGCGAAAATGGCTTATATGTGTTTGAGTATATGTTATAATCATTTGGTGTGGATATGCTTGACAGGATTGGCCATGGGAATGGTTAATCACTATCATAAATTGTGCTATTTATGCAAAAAGGGCTAGTTGAATCATGGAACCATGAAATAGGTAAAGTCTACCTTAAAGCAGATGCTGACAGCAGCAGTGATGTAGATTTGGAAAATCTCTAAAATATTAGGAATGGAATTAAATAGTGAATAAATTATGTAAACTAACCTTGATGAATCTATTTTCATAGGAAAGTAACGAAACAATCATACGGACAGTATGTTAAGAGATATTCAGGTTCTCGTGAGACAGGGCCAGAACGGTTTCTGGATTTCCTGTTCCAACTTTGGAAATTCATTATAAATTAACCAGAGACAATTAGGAGTCAATCCATATATTTATAGATTCCTCTCTGAGTCTAGTTTCTATAGAAACAAACGGCATCAGTATTGAAGCCCTGTACAGGGAGATATCCAAGTCGTAATGCGCAAAGGTCAGGGTAGTCGATCCCTGTAACATGGGAGACTTTGACTAATAAACTGTACTAATTGGCCAAACCAAAAATTCTAGAAAAAAATATGTAGATGGGCATATGAGTCTAGTTTTAGGGAAAATTTACGGAACTGGATTCCGAGTTTCTGAACCCAAGATATGATTTTTAAGGTGACAGTGATGCAGTTAGCCAACTGCCTGGAAATTTTTAAAATGGATTGTGCAAAGAAGTGAGATAAGTCTGCAAACCCCTCGTGTCCGACTCCGGCGACGGACTCGGGTACGGGGTGTTACATTTGATTGGTATCAGAGCTACGGTTTAGTCGATTCTAGGACTACCGTAATGCGTTGGGTCTAGCTATACATGCCATTTTATGTGATTATCTGATAGTGTGGTGATTTCTGACATTTGCAAATGTGTTTATTTATAGTAATGGATCCCGATCCCGACCGAGCGGTAGCTGATGATCTTGAGAGTGTAGCGCCTGCTCCCGCACAAGGACAGCTCCGGTGAACTCTGAACCTAATGCTAGTAACCCGAATGATGAAGCTAGACAAGCTTTCTATAGCGTGATGAATGATTGGTTCGACCAATACATTCGAACTAATACGGTTGTTCCACAACCTCCCTTCCGACTAATACAACCCCCGCACCTACAATACCTCCGGTAACTGACCAAATAAGGTCAAATAAGCCCCCAGTTGACAGAATCCGAAACATGGGGCTACTGAATTTAAAGCTACGGATAGCGACGATGCCGAACAAGCTGTATTTTGGTTGGACAACATTATCGGGTACTCGATGAGCTATCTTGTACGCCGATGAATGCCTAAAGTGTACTATCTCCTTGCTACGTGATTCTGCCTACTATTGGTGGAGTACTCTGACTTCTGTTGTGCCCCGAGAGCAAGTAACTTGGGAGTTTTTCCAAACTGAGTTTCGGAAAAAGTATATCAGTCAGAGATTTGTTGATAAAAACGGAAGGAATTTCTTGAGCTTAAGCAAGGTTCCACGTCGGTTTCTGATTACGAGCGAAATTTGTTAGACTTAGCAAATACGCTCGGGAATGTGTTTCGTCCGAGGCTATCATGTGTAAACGCTTCGAGGATGGGCTGAATGAAGATATAAAATGTTCGTTGGCGTTCTTGAAATACGAGAGTTCGTAGTACTTGTCGAGCAAGCTTGTAAAGCCGAAGAGCTTAGAAAAGAAAACAAAAAGTTGATGTGGGAACTGGAGAGTTTCGTAAAAGATCTTCGGGAAAGTCTCTTCAACAGGCATCGAAGAAATTTCGAGATGATGTGGGCTGGTCGAGAGGCACTTCGGGCCTTTTTAGACGAGATCGTGATCGACCCCCTGTGGGTACACGAGGCACTTCGGTCGCCAGTGATGGGAATGAACGTCGAGACAGAATGAAATGTCGATATTGCGGTAAATGGCATTCGGGGAGTTGTAGATTCCCTGACCGCTCCTGTTACAAGTGCGGATCAGTTGACCACTTCATTAAAGATTGCCCGAGGTTGTCTGAACAGAATGTAAATCAGAGTGGGAAACCGGGTGCTACCACTGCTCGAGGTAGACCATCTGGAAATACGGGCAATGCTAGTGGTGGTCAGAGAGGATCTAGAGATGCTACGACCGAATCCGAGGCTCGTGCGCCTGCTAGAGCTTATGCTATACGTGCCCGCGAGGATGTTTCTTCGCCTGATGTTATTACCGATACTTTTACTCTCTTTGATACTAATGTAATTGCTCTGATTGACCCCGGTTCTACTCATTCTTACATATGTGAAACCCTAGCATCCAGTAAGACTTTACCTATTGAGTCTACTGAGTTCGTAATTCGGGTGTCAAATCCCTTGGGTCGTTACGTGCTTGTCGACAAAGTGTGTAAGGAATGTCCCCTAGTAATTCGAGGTTCCTGTTTTCCGGCAGACTTAATGCTTTTGCCATTTGATGAATTTGATGTTATTCTTGGTTTGGATTGGCTGACCGCGCATGATGCAGTTGTGAACTGCAAAAGCAAGACTATGGATTTGAGGTGCGCAAATAACGAGATAATCTGAGTTGAGTCTACGGACTTAAAGGGGTTGTCAGCTGTAATATCCTCAATGTTGGCCCAGAATTATGTAAGAAAAGGGTGCGAAGCATACCTTGCGTATGTACTTGATGACAAAGAATTAAAAAAGAAACACGAATCTGTGTCGGTGGTTTGTGAATACCCGGATGTTTTTCCTGAAAAATTACCGGGTTTACCACCTGTTCGGGAGATAGAGTTTGGTATTGAGCTTGTACCTGGGACTACGCCGATTTCGATAGCTCCGTATCGTATGGCACCAACTGAGTTAAAAGAGTTGAAAGCTCAGTTGCAAGAATTGACGGATAGAGGTTTCGCTCGACCAAGCTTCTCACCTTGGGGTGCACCAGTATTGTTCGTGAAAAAGAAGGACGGAACCATGAGGTTGTGCATTGACTATCGTCAGCTGAATAAAGTGACAATAAAGAACAAATATCCATTACCGCGTATCGATGATTTGTTCGACCAACTGAAGGGAGCCTCAGTGTTCTCAAAAATAGATTTGAGATCGGGCTATTATCAGTTGCGAATTCGAGATTCGGACATACCCAAAACTGCCTTCAGAACGAGATATGGTCACTACGAATTCTTAGTGATGCCGTTTGGACTCACTAATGCCCCTGCGGTATTTATGGATTTGATGAATCGGATCTTCAGACCATATTTGGATCAGTTCCTAGTTCTGTTCATTGATGACAGCTTGGTCTATTCAAGAGATGAGACCGAACATGCTGAGCACCTGAGATTAGTGTTGCAAATTTTGCGGGATAAGCAGTTATATGCTAAGTTCAGTAAGTGTGAGTTCTGGTTAAAAGAGGTTAGCTTCTTGGGTCACGTGGTATCCGCATCGGGTATTCGAGTTGACCTGAGCAAAATTTCAGCCATACTTAACTGGAAGCCTCCAAGAAATATTACCGGAGTTCGGAGCTTCCTGGGGCTCGCCGGTTATTACCGACGATTTGTAAAAGGTTTCTCGATGATAGCCACACCAATGACGAAGCTACTTCAAAAGGATGTTAAGTTCGAATGGACGGAGAAATGTCAGAAAAGTTTCGATCAACTGAAAACTTATTTGATTGAAGCTCCAATTTTAGTGCAACCCGAATCAGGCAAAGAGTTTGTCATTTATAGTGACGCATCCCTACTTGGGTTGGGTTGCGTATTGATGCAAGAAGGTCGAGTGGTGGCCTATGCGTCGAGACAATTAAAGCCACATGAGAAAAAATTATCCGACCCATGATCTTGAACTAGCTGCCATCGTATTTGCTTTAAAAATATGGCGACATTACTTATTTGGTGAAAAGTGCCATGTATTTTCGGATCACAAAAGTCTCAAATATTTGATGACTCAAAGAGACTTAAATCTGCGACAAAGACGTTGGATTGAGTTGTTGAAAGATTACGAGCTTGTCATTTATTACCACCCGGGAAAGGCTAATGTGGTTGCGGACGCCTTAAGCCGGAAATCATTGTTTGCTTTACGAGCGATGAATGTGCACTTGTCTGTTCTACCCGACAATGTGTTAGTAGCTGAATTAAAAGCCAAACCATTATTGATTCATCAAATTCGTGAAGCCCAGAAAGTTGATGATGAATTGGTTGCAAAATGGGCTGAGTGTGTTCCGAACAAGGAATCGGAGTTTCAAATTGATGATGATGATTGTTTGAGGTTCAGAAGTCGTTTGTGTGTTCCAAGGAATTCGGAACTCATTTCGATGATTCTGAACGAAGCCCATTGTACCTGAATGTCAATTCACCGGGGGAGTACGAAAATGTACAACGATTTGAAACGTTGGTTTTGGTGGCATGGTATGAAACGGGACATCTCCGACTTTGTTTCGAGATGTTTAATATGTCAACAAGTGAAAGCGGAACATCAAGTGCCTTCAGGATTACTTCAGCCGATCATGATACCTGAGTGGAAATGGGATCGAGTCACAATGGACTTTGTGTCCGGACTGCCATTGTCAGCAAGTAAGAAAGATGCGATTTGGGTTGTTGTCGATAGACTGACTAAGTCAGCTCACTTTATCCCCGTGCGTACGGATTTTTCATTGGATAAACTAGCCGAATTGTACGTTTCTCAGATTGTGAGATTACACGGGGTACCTATTTCTATCGTGTCGGATAGAGATCCGAGATTCACCTCACGATTTTGGAAGAAATTGCAAGAAGCTTTGGGTACCAAGCTGCATTTTAGCACTGCTTTTCACCCCCAAACCGATGGTCAATCCGAGCGGATAATTCAGATACTTGAGGATATGTTGAGATGTTGCATCCTCGAGTTCAGTGGTTCATGGGAACGGTATTTACCTTTGATTGAATTCGCTTACAACAATAGTTTTCAATCAAGTATTAAGATGGCACCTTACGAGGCTTTGTACGGTCGTAAATGCCGTACACCACTGTTTTGGACCGAGCTCGGTGAAAGTAAAATTTTCGGAGTTGATTTGATTAAAGATGCCGAACAGAAAGTAAAGGGAATCCGTGAAAGTCTGAAAGCAGCCACAGATCGTCAAAAATCGTATGCGGATTTGAAACGAAAAGACATTGAATATCAGGTGGGAGATAAAGTGTTTCTTAAAGTTTCGCCTTGGAAAAAGGTACTCAGATTTGGCCGTAAGGGCAAGTTGAGCCCGAGATTCATTGGGCCGTACGAAATCTCCGAACGAGTTGGTCCGGTTGCGTATAGATTGATTTTTCCCCTGAACTTGAAAAGATTCACGATGTCTTTCATGTTTCGATGCTTCGACGTTATAGATCCGATCCGTCACATGTGATTAATCCCTCAGAAGTTGAAATTCAATCTGACTTGAGTTATGAAGAAGAACCGATTCGTATCCTAGCTCGTGAAGTGAAAGAGTTGCGAAACAAAAGGGCTCCGTTAGTTAAGGTGTTATGGCTCAAACACGGGATCGAGGAAGCTACTTGGGAAACCGAGAGCTCGATGAAAGAACGATACCCAAACCTATTTACCGGTAAGATTTTCGGGGACGAAAATTTCTTAAGTGGGGGAGAGTTGTGACAGCCCAAAATTGACCCTAGTCGGGAAGTGGTTTCGGGACCGCTAAACCGAGTCACCGAAATGTTCGAATGTGATATTTATTGTCTAGAATATGTAATTATGAATGTGTGAAATTTCAAGCTTCGATTTAGTCGATTGCATGTGAATTTAGTCAATAGGACTTATGTGAGAAAATTTTGAAATGTGATAGGTCAAAGCATAAGGACCTATTAGTGCATGAAATAAAAAGGGGGACTTGCATGTCAAATCCCCCCTAATTAGTAGTGGCCGGCCATGACAAGCATGGTAGACCAAGTGTGATGGGCAAGACATGTCATAGACATGTCTTGTTGGTGCTTCATGGGTGGAAAAAAATAAAATAAGGAGCATGGGCATAAAATAATGAAAGGGAATGTGATGAAAACAAAAAAAAAAGTGTGTGGTTGTCCCCCCCTATTTTGCCGAAACTAGAAAGAAAAACAAAAAAAAAGTGCTCATCCTTTGGTTCATCTTTGGCCAAAAATTTTAAGGAGGAAGGAAGAAGAAAGGTTGAAGAGGTTCGGCCATGCATGTAACTAGGCTAAGGTATGTTTGATGATGTTCCATGAGATGCATGCATGTTTTAGTTGTTAGCTTGAGTTCTACCTAGCCCATGGTCTAAATCTTGCTATGTGATGGAAATGACACTCGGCCATGGATGCATCATTCTTGCTTGGTGTTGATGTTGTGTCGGTGAGATACCAAGTTATTTTCGTGACCAAGTTGAGATTTGAATTTTTGGAATAAGTAAGGTTTTCGGCTATGGAGATTAATAAGGGTGATGGTTGTGTTTCATGCTAAATCTAGATGAAAAATGGTAGTTACTTACATCTTGATGATTATGAGTTTCTTTCTTGGTTCTACCTTAGATCCATGAAGTATATTTTTATTTGGTGTTGTTGGAAGTATCGGCCATGGTATATCCATGAGTGTGATTTATGCTTATTGCATGGTAGGTAAGATTTATGTTTTGGATATATGTTTAAATTTGGTTATAATCAAAATTTGGGATTCGGCTCTTGCACATATATATATATGATTGCACATGATGGTGCTTCGGTTATGGATTAAATGATGGATGCGTATTGAGTATAATATGGAATGCATTAGTTAGTAAAATGTATGTCATTTATATGTGGTACTAAGTATATAATTGGCCTCAACGTAGACATGCATATTCGGCCACATGAGATGGATTGGCGTTGCATGTATTCGGTTAGAGGCAAGCATATTAATGCTTATATCTTGGCCTAGACAATCGGCTAAAAGGAGTGTGGGATAATATGTTGAGTTGATGCATGATTTCACATGTATGTGACTTTAATGTCTAATGTATAAATATGGGCTAAGTGCCTTGTGTTCCTCATTTCGATGCTCAAATGATTAAATCAATTTATTTGTCTAATTAAGCTCAAGAGCAAAGGGGATCTAAATCCGATAAAGGGAAGGAAAAAGTGGTCGAATAGCTATCGGAATCATTCGACAACATCCGAGGTAAGTTCTTGAGTAAAAGAGCTTAAATTATGATTTGATTAGATCATGTTTTAAGCAAACCAAAATCATGCTCTTTGTGTGGCTATTGAGCCGAAATTGCAAGAATGATAAATGTCTTGTGTTTGAGTTTTACTAACGAAAACGAAATACGAATGTGCCATGATTTATTGTTAAATGTGCATGGTTATTTGAATGATGTCCGGGCTAAGTCCCGAAGGCTTTGTGCTAAGTGACCATATCCGGACTAAGATCCGAAGGCATTTGTGCGAGATACTAATTCCGGGCTAAGCCCGAAGGCATTTGTGCGAGTTACTAAATCCGGGTTAAGTCCCGAAGGCAATTGTGCGAGTTACTATAACCGGGCTATGTCCCGAAGGCATTTGAACGAGTAGCTATATCTGGTTAAATTCCAAAGGTACGTGATTTGGGAATGAATGATCTTGCTGTAAAAATTTCAGTAAATACTCTAGAAACATCCCAACATTGAGGTATGTTTCGTATGTGCTTGAATTTAGTTGAGCCCTTACAAATAAGTATTCGCTCAGTTGATAAACGAGCTACCGGCCTTTGGCTAAGTTGATCTTTTGTGTATGTACATAAGGGTTGGTAATGTGAAGCAAGTATGATATTGAAAAATTGTGCATATGAAATTATCCGTTTAGCTACATGAATGCTATACTTTTGTTGTGCTGGAATTCCTTGCTCAAAACTTACTAAGCATAAATTGCTTACTCCGTTTCTTTGATCCTCTATTTTATAGATTTTGGTTCTCCAGCTATCGGACTCGGGATTTTGAAGTCGAAGTCGCCCACACTATCAAAGCCCCCCCCCTTTTGGTACAATTTTGGTTGAACTTCGAAATGGCATGTATAGGACTACCCGTTTGTTGTGGGTCATGGACCCTTTGGACTTGTATAATTTTGGATAGCCATGCGAAAATGGCTTATATGTGTTTGAGTATAATGTTATAATCATTTGGTGTGGATATGCTTGACAAGGATTGGCCATGGGAATGGTTAATCACTATCATAAATTGTGCTATTTATGCAAAAAGGGCTAGTTGAATCATGGAAACCATGAAATAGGTAAAGTCTACCTTAAAGGCAGATGCTGACAGCAGCAGTGATGTAGATTTGGAAAATCACTAAAAATAGTAGGAATGGAATTAAATAGTGAATAAATTATGTAAACTAACCTTGATGAATCTATTTTCATAGGAAAGTAACGAAACAATCATACGGACAGTATGTTAAGAGATATTCAGGTTCTCGTGAGACAGGGCCAGAACGGTTTCTGGATTTCCTGTTCCGACTTTGGAAATTCATTATAAATTAACCAGAGACAATTAGGAGTCAAGCCATATATTTATAGATTCCTCTCTGAGTCTAGTTTCTATAGAAACAAACGGCATCAGTATTGAAGCCCTGTACAGGGAGATATCCAAGTCGTAATGCGCAAAGGTCAGGGTAGTCGATCCCTGTAACATGGGAGACTTTGACTAATAAACTGTACTAATTGGCCCAACCAAAAATTCTAGAAAAAATATGTAGATGGGCATATGAGTCTAGTTTCAGGGAAAATTTACGGAACTGGATTCCGAGTTTCTGAACCCAAGATATGATTTTTAAGGTGACAGTGATGCAGTTAGCCAACTGCCTGGAAATTTTTAAAATGGATTGTGCAAAGAAGTGAGATAAGTCTGCAAACCCCCTCGTGTCCGACTCCGGCGACGGACTCGGGTACGGGGTGTTACAGCGTTTACAACAATAGTTTTCAATCAAGTATTAAGATGGCACCTTACGAGGCTTTGTACGGTCGTAAATGCCGTACACCATTGTTTTGGACCGAGCTCGGTGAAAGTAAAATTTTCGGAGTTGATTTGATTAAAGATGCCGAACAGAAAGTAAAGGTAATCCGTGAAAGTCTGAAGGCAGCCACAGATCGTCAAAAATCGTATGCGGATTTGAAACGAAAAGACATTGAATATCAGGTGGGAGATAAAGTGTTTCTTAAAGTTTCGCCTTGGAAAGAGGTACTCAGATTTGGCTGTAAGGGCAAGTTGAGCCCGAGATTCGTTGGGCCGTACGAAATCTCCGAACGAGTTGGTCCGGTTGCGTATAGATTGATTTTGCCCCCTGAACTTGAAAAGATTCACGATGTCTTTCATGTTTCGATGCTTCGACGTTATAGATCCGATCCGTCACATGTGATTAATCCCTCAGAAGTTGAAATTCAATCTGACTTGAGTTATGAAGAAGAACCGATTCGTATCCTAGCTCGTGAAGTGAAAGAGTTGCGAAACAAAAGGGTTCCGTTAGTTAAGGTGTTATGGCTCAAACACGGGATCGAGGAAGCTACTTGGGAAACCGAGAGCTCGATGAAAGAACGATACCCAAACCTATTTACCGGTAAGATTTTCGGGGACGAAAATTTCTTAAGTGGGGGAGAGTTGTGACAGCCCAAAATTGAACCTAGTCGGGAAGTGGTTTCGGGACCGCTAAACCGAGTCACCGAAATGTTCGAATGTGATATTTATTGTCTAGAATATGTAATTATGAATGTGTGAAAATTTCAAGCTTCGATTTAGTCGATTGCATGTGAGTTTTAGTAAATAGGACTTATGTGAGAAAATTTTGAAATGTGATAGGTCAAAGCATAAGGACCTATTAGTGCATGTTGAAAAAGGGGGGACTTGCATGTCAATTTCCCCCCCTCTATTAGTAGTGGCCGGCCATGACAAGTATGGTAGACCAAGTGTGATGGGCAAGACATGTCATAGACATGTTGTGTTGGTGCATCATGGGTGGAAACAATAAAATAATGAGCATGGTAATTAAATAATGAAAGGGAGGAGTGATGAAAAAAAAAAGAATGGTCTCATCCATGCCCCCCATTGCCGTGAGTAAAAGAAAAGAAAAGAAAAATTTTGTTCATCCTTTTTCATCTTCTTTGGCCGAAAATTCTAAGGAAGGAGGAAGGAGTTCTTGCTTCATGTTTGGTTTGGAAGAGGATTAGGAGGAGGTTTGGCCATACTTGTATCTAGATCAAGGTATGTTTGAGGTTGTGCCATGAGATTCATGCATGTTTTTAGTTGCTAGCTTGAGTTCTAATTAGCCCATGGTTCAAATCTTTGCTATGTCATGGGGATGATATTCGGCCTAGGTGGATTTTGTGTTAATGCCATTGCATGCTAAATATGAAGCTTGTTAATGATGCATGTGATGGTGGATTGATGATTCTTGAATCTTCTTTTTAGCATTTTTGAGTGAGCACATATGTGCATTGGTTGCTAGATGGAGAAGAATCGGCTAGCAAGTTGTGTGCTAAGGCCGAATATAATTTTTGTATATTAATGAGTAATGCATGTGTTAAATTGATGGAAAGGGAGAGGATGCTTTACTAGTGTATATATGTGTGTATTACCCAAGTTTTGAACTTGAAACAAAATGGTGTTTAGTCAATACAAGTGACCATACTTGTAGAATGTATTAAGTGTTGCAATCGGCCCCAACATAGACATGCATATTCGGCCATAGGAAGGAGATTGGTGTTGCATGTATTCGGTTAGAGGCAAGCATATTGATGCTTTTGTCTTGGCTTAGAAAATTCGGCCAAGGGGGAAAATTAGCTAAAATGTTGAGTTTGATTCATGATTTCCGTACATATGTGACTTTAATGTCTAATGTATAAATATGGGCTAAGTGCCTTGTGTTCCTCTTTTCGATGCTCAAATGATTAAATCAATTTATTTGTTTAATTAAGCTCAAGAGCAAAGGGGAACTAAATCCGATAAAGGGAAGGAAAAAGTGGTCGAATAGCTATCGGAATCGTTCGACAACATCCGAGGTAAGTTCTTGAGTAAAAGAGCTTAAATTATGATTTGATTAGATCATGTTTTAAGCAAATCAAAATCATGCTCTTTGTGTGTGGCTATTGAGCCGAAATTGCAAGAATGATAAGTGTCTTGTGTTTGAGTTTTGCTAACGAAAACGAAATACGAATGTGCCATGATTTATTGTTAAATGTGCATGGTTATTTGAATGATGTCCGGGCTAAGTCCCGAAGGCTTTGTGCTAGGTGACCATATCCGGACTAAGATCCGAAGGCATTTGTACGAGTTACTAAATCCGGACTAAGATCCGAAGGCATTTGTGCGAGTTACTAAATCCGGGTTAAGTCCCGAAGGCATTTGTGCGAGTTACTAAATCCGGGTTAAGTCCCGAAGGCATTTGTGCGAGTTACTATAACCGGGCTATGTCCCGAAGGCATTTGAACGAGTAGCTATATCCGGTTAAATTCCGAAGGTACGTGATTTGGGAATGAATGATCTTGCTGTAAAAATTTCAGTTAATACGCTTGAAACATCCCAACATTAAGGTATGTTTCGTATATGCTTTGAATTAGTTGTGCCCTTACAAATAAGTATTCGCTCAGTTGATAAATGAGCTACCGGCCTTTGGCTAAGTTGATCTTTGTGTATGAATAAAAGGGTTGGTAATGTGAAGTAAGTATGATATTGAAAAATTGTGCATATGTAATTATCCGTTTAGCTACATGAATGCTATACTTTTGTGTGCTGGAATCCCTTGCTCAAAACTTACTAAGCATAAATTGCTTACTCCGTCTCCTTGATTCTCTGTTTTATAGATTTTGGTTCTCCAGCTATCGGACTCGGGATTTTGAAGTCGAAGTCGCGCACACTATCAAAGCCCCCCCCTTTTGGTACAATTTTGGTTGAACTTCGAAATGGCATGTATAGGACTACCCTTTTTGTTGGGGGTCATGGACCCTTTGGACTTGTATAATTTTGGATAGCCATGCGAAAATGGCTTATATATGTTTGAGTATAATGTTATAATCATTTGGTATGGATATGGTTATTGAGAGGTGTGGATATGCTTAACAAGGATCGGCCATGAGAATGGTTAATCACTATCATAATTTGTGCTATTTATGCTAAAAGGGCTAGTTGAATCATGGAAACTATGAAATAGGTAAAGTCTACCTTAAAGGCAGATGCTGACAGCAGCAGTGATGTAGATTTGGAAAATCACTAAAAATATTAGGAAGGGAATTAAATAGTGAATAAATTATGTAAACAAACCTTGATGAATCTATTTTCATAGGAAAGTAACGAAACGATCATATGGATAGTATGTTAAGAGATATTCAGGTTCTCGTAAGACAGGGCCAGAACGGATTCTGGATTCCCTGTTTCGACTTTGGAAATTCATTATAAATTAACCGGAGATAATTAGGAGTCATGCCATATATGTATAGATTCCTCTTTGAGTCTAGTTTCTATAGAAACAAACGACATCAGTATTGAAGCCCTGTACAGGGAGATATCCAAGTCGTAATGCGCAAAGGTCAGTGTAGTCGATCCCTGTAACATGGGATACTTTGACTAATAAACTGTACTAATTGGCCCAACCAAAAATTCTAGAAAAAAATATGTAGATGGGCATATGAGTCTAGTTTTAGGGAAAATTTACAGAACTGGATTCCGAGTTTCTGAACTCAAGATATGATTTTTTAAGCGACTAGTACGCAGATTGGCAATGTCTGGGAAATTTTTTTATAAGTGGTTTAAAGTCTGTTAACACCTCGTGTTCGACTCCGGTGACGGTCGCGCGTTCGGGGTGTTACAGTGGAGGTCTAACAGCCAGATTCGTACGAACGAACTCGGCAAACCATTCATTCATAGCTTGAAAGAAGGCTTTTCGAGCCCTTCCTCCCTAACTAACTGTAACGGGCCTTTCACTACCATCTGGTGGCACCGTCCCTTCTGCAGGAGCGAGCGCATTACTTTCTACATCATCTGTACCAGCTTTTTCGGGATCCATAACTATAAAAAAAATATTTTAAAATTGTCAGGAGTCGTCACACTATCAAAATACAAGTATGGCATGTATAGCTAGACTCTTATTTATACTGAATATTTAGAGAACCGGCTAAACCTGCTTTGATACCAACAAATCTAACACCCCTTACCCGAGACCGTTGTTGGAGTCAAGCATGAGGCGTTACTTGACTTAACTTAAAAGTTCGGGGCATAACAATTTACTTTTAAAAGTTATTTCACTGTTCATAATAAGGCTGTCCACCTACGCAGCAGTTACTAAATTAATTATAACTCAGGCTACGAAACTTTAAATTTAGATCTGTAAATTTTCTCTGAAACTAAACTCATATACTTTTTCACCATAAAATTTTCAGAATTTTTGGTTCAGCCAATAAGTACAGTTTATTAGTTAAAGTCTCCCCTATTTCACTGATGGACTGTCCTGACCTCTCGTCACTAAAATTCAATTATCTCATTGTACAGACTTCATATAGTGTTCTCACTTGTTTATACAGAAAATAGACTCAATAAGGAATCTAGAAATATAAATTAAAACTCATAAATATTTTTTTTACAAGTTTTAATGATTTTCTAAAGTTAGAACAGGGGACTTTAGAATCCATTCTGACCCTGTCTCACTAAAATTCAAATATCTCAGAATATAAAATTCCTTTACCCACACAGTTACTTTTCTATGAAAATAGACTCGATAAGATTTAATTCTATATCATTCACTCTCTAATTCATTTTATACTATCCTTGGTGATTTTTCAAGGTCACGAAACTGCTGCTGTGCCAAAACTGTTTCATTGCAAATTTTTACTCTTTCATAATTTCTAGGTATAAACTATCACCTAGGTATTCATAATACGAAACATATTCTTACTTAACCATTTTAATAGCTAAACATTATCACATATTTACACATCATCTTTTAGCAATATCATAAAGACATACATTCAAAATGACTAAGTCCCTATACATGCCATAGCTCAAACATTGATCATCATAAATATCGAGTTGTTGTTGATAGTGTGAGCGTTCTTAGACGTCTTTAAGATCCCTGAATTAGCTTTGCAATACTATAAAAGAAGGAAAATAAAGGAAGTAAGCATAAAGGTTAGTAAGTTTACAAGCAAATAAATAACAACATTTAACACAAATGAATATACTCAAGTGTCATGATCTCTAATTTCCTCTTTACTTAATCTCTTACTCGTTCACTTACTTGTTTACTTAGATAAATCATGATTATAACTTACTCTTCTCTTGCTGAAATGTTGGTTCTCAATTGATAACATAATATGTTCTTAACTCTTATAACTCACCTTATGCTTTTACCTGAACTTTCGTGGAACATAATTTGTTTACTAGCCCGTTGAGCCACACTGGAATAATAAAGATACTTGGGTCTCTTTTCTGATAATAACATGCCAAAGCCATATCCTAGACATGGTCTTACATGGGATGTTTCTTGTACTGCCAATGCCATATCCCAGATATGGTCTTACATGGGAGTTCTCATATCGGTGCCCATGCCATGTCCCAGACATGGTCTTACGGAGGACCTCTCATCTCGGTGCCAACGCCATGTCCCAGACATGGTATTACATGGGACCTCTCATCTCGGTGCCAATGCCATGTCCTAGACATGGTCTTACATGGGACCTCTCATAATCTCAATGATGCCAATGCCATGTCTTAGACATGGTCTTACATGGGATCTCTTTACCCAAATGTCATGACATTTGTATCCGATACATTCTTAATGTTTCAACGGGGCTTTTATCACTGGTTCTCTATTATCTCATACTTAATTCAACATTAGATATTTTCATTAAATAAATACATAATTGCTGAAAATAACAGCATTAATAATAATTATCAAAACATTGCATTTATTTACCGTAAACTTACCTCAGTACAAAAATGTGATCAAATCTAACACTTTAGTCCTTAATTTTTTCTTTCCCCGGTCTAGCTCTGGATTTCGTTCTTCGTGATCTATAATTGCAAATTTAACTTATTTAATATCCACATTCATCAAAACAGTCCTCGACTCTAACTTTTAAAAATTACAATTTTGCCCCTAAACTTTTACATAATTACACTTTTGCCCCAAAGCTCGGAAATTAAACTTCATCTCTTATGCTTATGTTTTATAACATGTTGAATATTTTTTCCTTCTATGAAAACATCAAATTCTTACTCTAACCCTTACTTATGAACATTAGGTATTTTTGCCGATTATGTCAATATACTCATTTTCACTTAAAATCGACTAGCAAAAGTTGTTTGACATAATTTCTAGCTTCATATTCTACCATAAAACATCAAAATAAACATATTTCACCAATGGATACTTTTCCAAATATGAACACTAGGTTAAATTATTGCTAGAATACGCTAAATTAAGCTACCGGGATTTCAAAAACGTAAAGAACATTAAAAATGGGGCTAGAACAGACTTACAATCGAGCTTAAAAGCTTGAAAAACCCTAGCCATGGTTTACCCTTGTGAAATTCGGCCATGGGGTTGAAGATGGACAAAAATTGGCTTTTAATTTTGTTTTTAATTCATTTTAATAACTAAATAACCAAAATGCCCTTAATGAAAAACTTTGGAAACATGCCTAACCATGTCCGTTTTTTTCTACCAAATTAACCAATGGTATAATTACCATATAAGGACATCCAATTTAAAATTTCATAACAATTGGACACCTCTAACATGTAGAACTCAACATTTGCACTTTGTACAATTTAGTCCTTTTGACTAAATTGAGTGCCCAAACGTCGAAATTTTCGAACGAAATTTTCACAAAATAATTTTTGTGAACTCGTAAACCATAAAAATATAATAAAATAAATTTTTTTCCTCATCGGATTTGTGGTCCCGAAACCACTGTTCTGACTAGACCCAAAATCAGGATGTTACAGGGACAAGGTCTGCATGCAATGGGGACAATTTCTTGTGAAGGATGGAAAACTACTTCCGTGCCAAACACATCACGGTTGATGCGGTTAAGGTAAACACTGCTTCAATGTTTATTATTGATATTGAGATCTTATGGTGGCGAGGTAGGACCACAGATAAAAGGCAATGTGAGATTAGGACGTGGCAAGGGTTCCAATGTGAGTTGAAAGGACAGTTTTACCCAAAATTTACCGAGGAAGAAGCTTGGGAAAAGTTGCAAGGGATAATGCAATGGGGATAGTGGGGGAGTATGTTCGAGAGTTCAAGGAACTTATGCTCCAAGTTTCAGATGTAAGCTAGAAAGAAGCATTGCTTGCTTTTCGGAATGGATTGGAGCTGTGGGTCAGACAAGAGGTGGAACAAAGAGGTGCTCAAAAGCTATCGGAAGCCATGACGGTAGTAGAGTCCGTGGTTATGCTTGGTCCAGGGAAAGACAAGCTTGGGTCTTCCAAGTCTGAGGAAAGGGGCATATGTGAAAAAGATCACAATGAAGATGTTGATGGCAATAACAACAGTGAAAATAGTGGTAATGGGAAACCACGAGTTCGGAAGAAGAAACCCAAGAGGAAAATGGACAAGTTGAAATGCTTTCTCTACGATGGTCGACACATGTTGAAGAAATGTCCAAAGAAATCCGCGCTTAAGGAAAAACCGTTGGGTAAGGCCTTGGTACTTGGTTCAAGCACAAAGGGGGTCGAAGCCAAGGAGGCCGAAAATGAGAAGAAGCCAGTGGAGTGCTTATTGTGTCATGGTCCGCATAGGTTGCGAAAGTGCCTAAGAAAGTCTGTCATCGAAGGGAATGATGGAGCAGACAAAGAGCCCGAGAAGCTTGGTTTGAGTAAGGGAAAAGCCAACGCCAAGAGGGCAAAGAGGAGCAAAAAGTAGCGAGTAAAGTGCTTCTTGTGTCGTGGTCCGCATGAGTTGTGGAGCTGTCCAAAGCAAGTCGTAATCAAAGAAAAGGCAATGTCTGAGTTTGGTAAGTCATCGAAGGGGCTTTCACCTAAGGAAGATGTGAGTTTGTCATCGGACTTAGAGGGAAAAGTTACAATGAAAACAGTGAAGTTGGGACCAATGAGGCTCAAATTGAGTGAAGTGTCGGAGTTGGCCGAGTCATCGATAAGGCTTTCACCTATGGGAGAGGTGGGTGGTGCATCGAACTTTAAGGGAAAAGAAGTGATGCAAGTTGGACAGTTAACCTGAGTAAATTCAAAGGTACATTCCGAACACTTTGATAGTGTGTTACATTCTAACTTGTTGACTTGGCAAGAACGTAGGAGCCCTTTTGAAGTTCTTGAGCAAAGAGGCCGAGAGACTGTGGGCAAGCGAAGCCAAGTATTTTGAATCAAGAGGATTCTGTTTGAGTCAAGTTAGAATTTGGGCAAGAGAGTGACATAACTTCTTGTCATCGAGATGTACAAATGAGTAGGACGGTTTGAGTTAAAAAGCAACGTAAGCCGAGGCAAAAGTTACGAAGGAAGAGAAAAGCTAAGGCGTCAAGATGAGACTGAGGCGAATCAAGTCAGTTCCATTCAGAAGTTGCAACGAGGGCGTTACGAGAATGGGTGCGGGAGAATGTCACGGGCCGCAGTTCAAAGCCGGTGACCATCGCACCAAATACATCCAATGAAGGTCTATTGTTTAGATGGGGATCATTTGGCCCGCAAGAACTGGCCTAATTCAAGAAGCTGTTGGAGAAGCCTGTTAGATTGAAGCCTGGTTAGCCCGATAATGAAGATATGACAACTTAGGCTAATTTGGTAACTAATCTTAGAAGATTGAGGGAATCATATCTTGTAAAGATTAGATTAGATTTGATATGACATATCTTGTAAATCCCTAAAATCAAGAGATATGGTTAATCTCGTTTGTCGATGTAAACATATCTTGACCGTCGATTTTAGGGGAGCTCAACTATAAATAGAGAGCCTCACCCTCATTTGTACTCACTCCATTCATTGTTTCACTATTCTTTGTGAATAAGAGAATATTGAGGGCATTTACTCAAACACTTTGTGTGCGCTCTTTCTGTTGTTCTTTATAGCTTCTTTCGGCATAAATCGCTTCCGCTCTTCAACTTGGTGCCTTGGAGGAGTTCTTAAGGAATCCTCACTTGAGTAAAGGTTGACTTAGGCGAGTTTGGATGAACGGATCACCTAAGGCCGCACGGATCGCAAGACGAAAGATCTAGGCCCGTGACACTAGTATTATCCAAGGATATGTGGAATAGATGTTTGAAAATGCATTACATTTTGTAGTTTAGGACTTGGTGTTGTCTTTATTGGTTTGATAGATAAGCATAAAGGCTGTATTGATGTAGATTCACTCATTTTATCTTTTTATATTTGTGTGCTTATTAGCGAGTTAGTAATGAGGTTTGGTATCCAGGTTAATGTTACATCATTGACCCTTAAAATATTTTAGTTTTTTAGATAAAACCATGGCTTTAAAAATCAGACTGGCTAATTCAACAGGTTGAACCAGGAATCTATTGATTTGGTAGTTCAACTTTATCAGTTGAATTGGAAAATTTTAGAGACTGATCAAGAAAAAATAAGAAATAGATATTCCAACCGATTCAACCTCCTATTCTGTTTTTTTTAATGATGATAAACCATGTAATGTTTTACCTATTAAGTTAAAGGTACTGAGATCTTGGAAGGCAATAATACATTTGATATAATATCAAGCTGCATTCTTTATAAGGAAACGAGGAATGACTTTTGAGACAAAGGGATTACGACACTCAAACTCCTTCTATATTTATGTCGAGTTTTCTTCATGTTTTATAATAATACAAAGAACTATGAGTTTTTGAATAACATAAAATCAAGGACTATGGTTTTTGAATAACATAAAGAACTATGAGTTTTGATTTTTTATTTCACATACAAAAAGAACTAATGTTACTAAAATTTAGTAATTTTTATGTAAAATTTGAAGGTTTTTCTTTCACCAAAGATTGCTATAAATAATTAATTTATTAAAGAGTATACCTTATAATTAATTGTTGTTGACATGCTATTATAAAGTATAAAATAAAATAAAACAAATTTTCCTTCTATTAAAATTGACTATTAAAATAAAATTTTGTTAGAGGATTATCATAACGTATATAAAATCCATTTTTATATTCGCGATTGTGACCTATTTGTAAGAGAAGAGGTGGGAGGCTAGATTGAAGCAAATATATTAGGCATTGAAATATTCTTAATAATATCATATTAAATTTATTATTAAATATTATTAAATATTATGTTAAAAAATGACTAAAATATTTAATTTTAATTTTATTAAATTATATTTAATAATAATCTTATTAAAATTTAATAACAAAAACAATAATCATCTACCTAACAAAAAATTCTGCTAATGGCATTTTGGTTATTTAAACCTTTTTCCTTATGCTATTACAACCCATATTACATTCAACCAAACACAAGAATACTATTACAGTTCTATTCCATTCCATTCAACCAAACAACTGAATTATTGATTACGGTTCTATTCCATTACAGCTTTATTTCATTCCCCCCAACCAAACGTGCCCTAAGTTTTAGCTACTAACATTTTATCTTTTCATTGAGACAAATAAGTTTATATTTTAGAAAATTATGTTACCAAGTGTTGAACAAGTAGCACCGATGTTTCACTTGATAGTTCTTCCAAAGGAACACCTATTATTTAAAATAATTGTTGTTTAGAATAATTGTTGGTTGAGGATAGTTATGTTCGGAATAACTTTGTTCAAAATAAGGCTATAGTTTAAAACAACTGACACAAAAAGTGTTACAAACAAGTGAACAAGATATATTGGAAGAAGGTAAAGAGAAAGACTAAAACAAATTTGGTAACACTGAACACAATGAAAGGTGATGGTTGGTAAGGTGAAGAAAAAGGAAATGTAGTTGACGATAAGATTAAGTAAAGAAACAAGTTGAGAGAATTTAAAAAAGAATACTTTAAGAGTCCAAAATACTCCCCAAAAAAATTCATTTCACTAGTGGTGAAAGACTGTATCTCAAGAATGAGAATTACAAAACTAACAAGTAATGAATCAGTTACAAAAGTATTAATTATTCTTTTTATTAATAAAAGGATTTTGTTGGTGATGTTAATGATAAATAGTGAACGAAAAGTAATCTTTCAAATACTTCTCAACTCAAAACTTGTTCATGAATCAAACCAAACTGAATTATAATTTAAAAATAATTTTTGAACAACTTATTTTTAGTTTACATATAATAAAAATATTTTTATCATTTAGTTTGACTAGTCATCCGCGGACGAGATGTGCTCTAATCAATCAGTTTGACTCTCCTTAAACTAATTAAAAACTGAAACTTGAATAAAAAAGATAAAACAAGCTCAAATAGATTTCCCTGCCAGGAATCTGGTGTAAAAAAACAAAGCCTCTTGAGGTTTATATTCTGGCACAGTATGCCCTGCTCCCTAGACACCACAAAGAATCCGAAAATCAGTACATCAAAATTGGTAATCCCAGAAATTTACAATTACTACTATAAATATAATATTAGCAAAAGCAATGCCAGCATTGTGGGGGTACCTTTATGGTTAAAAAGGTTAGGTTGTTCTCATAACCTTGTAAATACCTGTATATTTGCACAAAACAACGGAAAGGGTATTAGTTTGGGAGAGAAAACAACAATAAGGGAAGAAAAATGACCAAATGTACCCAGAAACTTGTCCATTGTATATCCATGGTCGCCATTCATCTACTATCTTATATCTTATCGATCTAGTCTAGGCTTCACTCCCAGCAAATGGAACACATATATCATGATCCTCGCTGCCATAAAAGTACAATGTAGGTCGCTTATCAGAAACTACAGATCCCATGGAGGATTGCGAATAAATATAGAGTTTGCAGTCTTAATGCATCTTCAGATAAATACAATGTTCAGGGGTTTGATCAAAGAGAAACAAATTATAACCAATAAGAGAATATATTGAAACTCAACAGTATATGACACTAAGTGGAGGCAGTTGCAAGCTTGATGCGTTGTTTTGTAATTCATAGCTCGGACTCTTACGCATAGAGTTTTGATTATTGTATGATAGCAGCATATAACATTCCAAGCCATCAATCCCTTAAGTGTTTTCACTTGGATTACATTACCCGCAGAAAGTACTTTGGGAAACCATAAGAGTGACATTTATTTTGTGCAAGATTAATTTAATTATGTGCCAACAATGCCTCCCTTAAATTAAACTTGCTTCGAACTCCCAACCTTTCAACATTTTTCTTGAAGACTTGTCCACTAAGTGGCTTTGTGAAGATATCAACCATCTGATCTTTTGTCATGCAATACTCAACTTGAACATCACCATCATTCACAAGTTCCCTCAAGAAGTGATACCGAATGTGAATGTGTTTTGTCTTTTTATGAAGAACTGGATCCTTTGTGACCGAAATAGTAGAACTATTGTCACAAAACAAAATCATTGACTTGTTCTGCTTCTGCTTAAGACTCTCCAAAATTCCACGTAACCAAATCAATTGACATTCTGCATAAGATGCAGCGATATATTCAGCTTCTGTAGTCGAAAGCACCACAACTGATTATTTTTTTGAGTTCCATAAAACTACACCACTACCAAGGTGAAAAACATAACCAAAAGTGCTTCTGCTATCATCAATGTTTCCTGCTAAATCACTATCCATATAACCAATGAGATCAACTAATGTATTAGCTTTATAGAAAATTCCATAATCAATGGTTCCCTTCACATATCTCAATATTCTCTTGGCAGCCTCCCAGTGATTGGAGTAAGGTTTTTCCATGAATCTACTCACCAAGCTAACAACATACATGATGTCAGGCACTATCGAAATCAGATACATCGACTTCCCAACCAAACTTCTGAATGTGGTGGAATTGACAAGCTTTCCTTCACCCTCTTTAGATATCTTCAAACCTGTGATGCATGGAGTAGAGACTGGATTAACATTTTCCATCTTGAACTTTTTTAGAACTTCCTTTGCGTAGCTCTCTTGTGAAATAAAAATTCCTTTCTCGGATTGATGAACTTCAATGCCAAGAAAATAATGAAGTTCTCCCAAATTTGTCATCTCAAATTCTGCCATCATTGAGTGTTGAAATTCTTTCAACATCTTCACATCATTTTTTGGGAAAATAATATCATCAACGTAGAGACTTACAACCATGAATCTTCATTGATAATTGCCTTTGATGTAGAGAGTATGCTCATATGGACATTTCTGGAATCTACACTTCTGAAAATAAGAATCGATGCGGTTGTACCAAGCTCGGGGTGATTGCTTCAACCCGTACAAAGCTTTCTTCAACTTGTAAACTTTTTCTTCTTCTTTTTTGACAAACCCAAGTGGTTGATCAACATAGACTTCTTCTTTGAGAACACCATTCAAAAACGTAGATTTTACGTCCATTTGGAACATTTTCCAATTATTTTGGGTAGCAAGAGAAATAAGTAGCCAAATTGTCTCAAGTTTTGAAACTGGTGCAAATACCTCTGTAAAATCTTCTCCTTCCTTTTGCTTGTATCCTTTTGCAACCAGTCTTGCCTTGTACTTGTTGATAGAGCCTTTGGATTTATCTTTGTCTTGTACACCCATTTGACTCCAATTGAATTCTTGTGCGGCGACAAATCTGTAAGCTCCCATGTATCATTGTTTTCAATTGAGAAAATCTCTTCTTTCATGGCTTTGCTCCATATTTCTTCTTGATATGCATCATAAAAAGAAATTGGATCTTCTCCTGCAAAGAAGGTAAAGAATACAGCATCATTTTGTGCAACTTCATCAGTTACATTATATAACTCTTGGATACTTCTCGTTTTTCAGATCGGGCTGGATGAAGAAGAATTTGATGAAGAACTTGGGGAAGCAGAAGGATTTCCTACTTGAGCATCATCTTCAGCATTCTCAATTATTGCCTTTTCTTCTTCTTCAAGTTCAAAAGGAAAAATTGGCAAATTCTCCTTTTCAACTTCTATATCTTCAAACATGGAATTTTCATTAAACCGAACATCTCGGCTTATCACAATCTTCTTTGTCACCAGATTGTACAACTTGTATGCCTTACTTCTTTCACTATAGCCAATGAAAATGCATTTGTCTGACTTGTCATCCAACTTGCTTCTCATTGCATCTGGAATATGAGAGTAAGCAACACTCCCAAATACTCTAAGATGATGAACGCTAGGCTTTGTACCATACCATGCCTCATGTGGCATGCAATTCTCCAAGCTTCTTATCGCCGATCTGTTGATAAGATAAACTGCACAAGAAACAGCTTCAGCCTAAAATCTTCTTGATAACCTCTTCTTCTTAAGAAGAGATCTAGCCATCTCCATAATTATTCTGTTCTTTCTTTCACACACACCATTTTGCTGAGGTGTATGGTGGACTGTCATTTCATGCCGAATGCCATTGTCTCTGCAATATTTCTTAAATTCTTTTAAAAAATATTCACCTCCACGATCTGTTCCCAATGTGTTAATTTTTAGCCCAGTAAAGTTCTCCACTTCTGCCTTAAAATCTTTGAATCAATGAAAAGCCTCTGATTTTTCTTTAACACAATACACCTATAACTTTCTTGAGTAATCATCAATGAAAGAGATAAATTAGTGATTACCTCCCAAAGATGAAACTGTCATTGGACCACAAAGATCCGAGTGAATAAGTTGCAATTGTCTTCTTGCTTTCCATGATGATTGAGAAGAAAAAGCAATTTTGTGTTGCTTTCCAAGCTGACAAGCTTCACAAACATCATTAAGTCGGTCGATCTTTGGTAAACCTCTGACCATCATCTTCCTTAAAAGCATCTCCAAATTTCCATAGTTCAAATGTCCATATCTATCATGCCATAACTTTGAAACTCCTTTATGAGAACCAATAAAACAAGACGTATTCTGATTTTGAAAGGTGAGAGAAAAAAGGTTATTTAATGATTCTTTCCATCCATTCTCCGTACTTGTATTTTCACCTCTTCCACGAGCATTTGAGACTCTTCCTCTAAAGTTTCATCCTCTTCCACGACCACAATCTCTCCCTCTTTGATTTTTAAAATCTTCGTTCTTCTCATTTAGAGACAACTTTGACTAGAGTGCTTGATCTAAATCTACTTCCTTCTTCTTATTATTTAATCTTTCTTCATGGGCTTGCAACGAGCCTGTGAGTTGATCAATGGTCATGGTACTCAAGTCCTTTGATTCTTCAATGGCTACCACAATGTAGTCAAATCTGGAATCTAAAGAACGGAGGATTTTCTCAACCACACGAATATCATCCATAGTTTCAGCATTTCTTTTTAATTGGTTGACTATGGACAAAACCCATGAATAGTAATAAGAAATAGATTCCGACTCTGTTTTTTGCAATCTTTCAAACTCCCCTCGAAGAGTTTACAACCAAACTCTTTTCACATTTTCATCTCCTTTGAATGAATTCTGTAAAATCTCCCATGCTTGTTTTTCGGAGGTGGCACAAGCTATTTTTTCCCAAGCCGCTTCATATGATTGAACTCCTTGATATATCCAAAATAAGGCTTGCTGATTTTTCTTCCTTGATTTCATTATACTCTCTTTTTGAGCTTGTGTTAATCTTTCCTCCTCTCCACCCTCAACTTCATTATAACCTTTTTCAACAGTCTCCCATTATTCTAGAGATCCAAGAACAGCCTTCGTTTGGATACTCCATTTTCCATAATTTTCTTTGGTTAATTGGGGAACAGAAGAAAGAGGAATAGAGTTGTTCATTTCGATCAAACTTGGCTCTGATACCAATTTGTAGAAGATTGATTAATATTTGGAGGAGTAAACAAAGAAAATGATAAACAATATAATGGAGAAGAGAAATAAATTTTGTATGGAAGAGAGAAACACCGTTTCTAATAAACTTTTCTTTTCTATTTCACACACTCTACAAATGCTTCATCACATATAACTCTTTATATAGGAGTTGTAAGTGACTATTCATCTACATCACTTAAGTGCTATAGGAGTTGTGACTATTCATTTTCATCACTTAAATGCTATAGGAGTTGTGACTATTCATCTACATGCATGTGTGTAACTCTTCATATTCAAGTCTCTTCACATTTCTAACTCTTCATCTTCAAGTCTCTTCACATACCTAGAAACTACATAATTTATTTTGTGTAAGATTAATTTAATTATGTGCCAACAGTACCATGAAGGTTTTTATACTAAGAGTCAAATTGCATTTTCCCTTTCTACTAAAAAAATGGGCAAAATTAGTCCATATACGTTACATCAAAGAGCAAATCGGTCCTGTTAAAAATTTCGTCCGTTTCTACTGTTAAAAACTGGTAACCAATTTTTAACTATAGAAATAGATGGAATTTTTAACTTAAAGAACTAGTTTGCTCTTTAATCTAACATACAATGGCTTACTTTTACCCATTGAAACCTTAATAAATTATGCAACTGACCACAGAATAGACTCACTTTAATTTTTACTAAGGACAAAAATAGAACAACTAAGTTAATTTTGGGAACACTAAATCCCTAATGCATCTAGGGAAGACCAAGACAATCAGTTGCAGAACTTCAGTTTACCTTCTTCCACTGCTCATCAATCTTACAGTTTAATAAAACATTTCCAGCAGTCTAAAAAACCCAAATAAATAGAATACTATTAATAAAAATAACACAATATCAGATAGAAATGAAACTTTTTTTTGGGTGAAGATGGTCTATAGCATAATACCATGCTCATAAATAAAACCATCAAAGCTTGAGCATCCAGGTCCACCATGGAGCCAAAGAACCACTGGATCTTGTGATGGTTTCCTTTCAGATTCCACAAAATAGTAAAACAAATTCTTGCCATGAATTTTATCGATATTCACATACCTTTAAGTAAAAAAAAAAAGAGTTTGACCACCAACTATTACAAGTCCTACACTAAAGGAAACAAGAAGAAAACATGAAACTGTTGCAATGAGAAGTTGAATCAGGGAATACCCAGAATAGTGGTTTAAAGGGAAAATGCTAGAAAAGCCTAGAAGATGAGTGATCAAAGCATCCTCAGGAGCTGACTAAGTTAATACCGCAAAACTAAAGAACAAGTAATAATAGTATATGAGTTTACAAAAGCCAAGAGTAGTAGCCTTAGCCATAGCTATAGCTATAGTGATAGGAATGGGATTGATTGATGATATTTTTGTTGACCTTAAAGAATCTATTTTGGGGACATTTGTTTAACGAGAATTTTAATGATTCATACAAATTGATAGGCTCTTTTATGTTGTTTTCCAGGTTGGTATAGTTTCTTTCATGGTTTTAAGGGCTTTAAGACAAAATGAGGGTAAACGTTACAAACAAAAAAAGGAATTTGTCTGACTGTAGCAAGCAAATACCGCAATAAAAGTAAGGGTAAACTATATAGAATTACTCACGCAACAATTACTCTTTCATCAAAATTTTAATTTAGTCAGTAATGTTTTAAATTATTTTTATTTTGAACACTTATATTTTAGATCATTTTTATTTTGATTACTCTTCATTAAATGGTTAATGGAAGTGATGATGTAGTCTTTTTCTAATCGGTATAATAATACATAATCCTTAATACTTACACATTCTATCAATTAGACTTTCAAACACATATAATTAAATATAAATTATATATTATGAAAAAGTAAAAAATATAATTATATAAATAATATTATATGTGTTTATATTTAGTTATAATTACAAGGCTCAAATATGCATTTAGCCCTCTGAATTTAACACTTTTTGTAATAGTCTATTTTTCTACGGCGTCAGAAACAGTGATTTCGGGATCACAATTTCGATGAGGGAATTTACAAACATTAGGAATTAAAATTTAAGAGTTAAGTATAATAGTATGATGTATTTTGATTGGATAGATTTTATTAATTGGTTAGTTAGTCAAGATACAAGTGGTACCTAAAGTCAGTGGTTTTGGAAAATGAGGTATTGGGACCTCATTTTCATAAATCGAGCCTATAAATATTTATAAGGAGTTATTGTGTAAGTAAATTAGCTTTTGGATGGGTAATTTTGTCGAATTAGTGACCAATTAAGGTAAAATGATTAAATCATAAAAGACGTAAAAGTTTATTGCTATAATTGCAAATTGAAATAATCATGGAATTGACCTTAAATTGGACTATAATAGGATATGTTATGTGATGATGTGATGAAATGAGTTGAACTGATTCAATTAAGACTGGTTGATAGTGATAAGGACCAAATTGAATATATGTAAAAGTATGATAAAAAAATTATATGGGATAAAGGCAGCCTCTTGAAAGTGTTGTCTCTTAGAGTACCCTTGATTAAGTCAGTCGATAATATAGTGGCATGACTACAAGACCAGTTCAAGCAAGAATTGATAAGCAAGATTATTGATGAGCCGGATGCAAATCTAAGAAATTAGGAAAATCTGCAGCATTAAATTGGGTTTGTTTTACTACTTTTCAATTTCATTAAAATAATAATGTTGAACTTTAATTTATCCATATTTGGATGGATTTGTCAAAGTTGCGTGAATGTGAAATTTCCTCGCACTCTTAAAGAATATAATGTGGAGCACAAGCCGTATATTGTTAGCCTTTTGGAGCCAAAGGTTAGTGGTGGAAAGGAAGATGAAATTATTACAAAATTTGGTTTTCAGTCCTCACATTTAGTTGAAGCTAGAGGCTACGATTCATCTAGAAATGATTCAAAATCACACCCAGTTTATCTTAGCAAAAATATATTATGGTGTTTGTATGCAAGCTATTTTAGTCACCTTTGTATATGGCAGTTTAACACCCCTAACCTGTCTCCAGTGTCGAATTAAGGTTACGGAGCATTACCGTACAATCGGAAACATTTAACATCATAATATTAAAATAAACTAAACATATCATAAACCAATCATCCACATACATTTTGTCCCTAAATCAAGCCTTTAAGACTCTAAAAATAGCTTTGAAGCAATTCGGGACTAATTTGAAACAAAACATAGGTTTTAAGAAAAAATTGTAAAAATTGGAAAATAGGGGTCACGCGACCGTATGAAATCTCCCTTGGCTGTGTAACATTCGAACAAGGGACACACGACCATGTCCCAGCCCATGTCCTCACCCATATAACTCATTGAGATGCCCCATATGCCAGTATGTCAGGTTGTGTGCTAGGCCATGTAACTCACTGACTTGGAACACTAAGAATTCTCAGATGACACACGGCTGTGTCGCCAGGCTGTGTGACAACCCATGTCCCAGGCTGTTTGAACCCAAAATTTACCTAAAATCAAGCATTTTCATAACCAATTCATGCATAACTAACCATTCCATTTATGCACATTTTCAAAAGACTTGAGCATCATTCAAATACATATAATCATGCCATTTCAAACAACTTAATTCACTTAACCAATATGCCATTCAAAAGCACCATAATTTCATTCAAACATCATTTACCTAAACATGTAAATATTGCCATTTTTCAAACATAATTCCTTAGTTCAAATATGTACCAAAACATGTCACAAGTAACCATTTTCAAGCCATCATAAACATGACAAAAGAACCTTATAAACAAGCACTTTAAAGTAACCAAAATGACATAACTTGATAAGGCATCAAAGTGTACCAAACCAACATATCTCACCAAAACTTATACATGCCAAAACACCATTAACACATTCACCAAAATATCATTACAAATCACCGTATACATGCCATTATAAAGCTTGGCCAAAATATTTAAAAACTACCGAATTAATTGTTGGATAGTGTGATAGGTCTCAGAAAAGCTTCCAACCAATCGAGCTTCCGATAAAATTATAAAACAAAGGAAAAAAAACTACGTAAACAATGAGTGCTTAGTAAGCTCATATAAACTAAAACATAACTTACCATGTAATTTATACAATTCGAAGATTAAACATAAATCATCATCAATTCCATAAGCTTAGTAACAGCCTATATAACATCACCTACTCACAAGTAATTATACTTGTTCATGATACAAATGTAATCAACCATAAGATGAGTAAATTCCATAGGTAAATACATCATTTAGCCCATAAATCCTTTCCATAAGACATGATTCAATCCATTTACATACTTACCATTTTATTTCTTTTTCTTACCCGTTGAACCATCTAGAATTACATAGGATACTTGGGAAAGCTCACACATAGTGTGCCTTTACATATAACCGTAACCTTTTCTTTACATCAATGCTCACACGAGCTGTGGAATGGCCTGCTCACATGAGCTATGGGTCGGAATGTGAGCTACATGATGTTGCTCACACGAGCTATGGAGAATCCACAAAAAATGCAGGACCTCAGCCATCGATAGGACATTCAAGACCAACACTCAAAATATGAAATCCCTAATGACATGTCATTCGTATCCTAAGAATTCTTAAGGTTCAACCGGGACTTGATATCCGTCAATTCATCATAGCATGAATACATTCATATATTGATTCATTTACATTAAAAAAACATAGTAAACATTTAATTTAGTTAACATTAAAACGATTACAGTTCATACGAACTTACCTCGATAGTTAGAGGCGTAGTAGTATCGAACTAATCCAAAGCCTTAGCTTTTCCTTAATTAAGGTTCGATTGTGGTTTATCTTGATCTAAATAAATAATTTCATTTAATTAAGTAATTCTAGAATTTAATTTAATCCATAACTCATATTTATGCAAAAACATGAATTTACCTCTAACACTTTGACTTTTCGCAATTTAGTCCTTAAGCTTATAACTTAAAATCTAACCATTTTAACCTAAGTCCAACTTAACCTATGTTTCAAGAGACCTTAAAGCAACTCATATTTAGCAACAATTCATAATAAAACCTATAGATTTATACCTTTAATAATTTAATCCCTAATTCTAAAATTCATCAAAAATTATATAACCAAAACTTATTTATTTTTCAACAAAGATTCATAATCTATCAACTAAAATAAAAACTCATTCAAAAAAATTCATGGCAAGTCCCTCAACCTTTAAATTTTTTGTAAATTAATCCCCAGGTTAGCTAGATTAAGCTAAAACGGACTAAAAAACATAAAAATTATTAAAAACGAGACTCAGTATCACTTACATGAAAGATGAAAGCCCAGCAAAATGCTCAAACCCTATAAAAGTGGTGATTTTTGGTTGAAAAAAATGAAAGGAAGAAGATGATGACTTTGTCACATCTTTCTTTATTTAATTTTTCTTTTAATTGTTCATTTACCATTTTAACCTTTAAAAATTATCAAAATTTCAATAGAAGTTTGTCCATAACTATCCACTAACTCATTCAATGGTCTATCTACCATTCAAGTCCTTTATTTTAAGATTTCATAGCCATTAAACCCCTATAACTAATAGAACTCAACTTTTACACTTTTTACAATTTAGTCTTTTTTTTCTTAATTAACAATGTAAACTTTAAAATTTCTTAATGAAACTTTAATACGAACTTGATATAACCTCGAAAACATTAAAATAATAATAAAATATAACTCTTTTGTCAGAATTATGGTCCCAAAACCATTTTTTCGACATTACTGAAAACGGACTATTACAGCAGTTTCAACCGCATAAAGAGGAAGGCACTATAAAAGGTCTTAAAGGAAACTATACCTACTAGTTTGACCCCTTGGATGGTATTCGGCGATTTTAATGCTATTTTGTCTACTTTTGATAAGAAATGTGGTGATTCCATAGGTAGATATTGTTCGCATTTTGGCGATTTTATTCAGTCTAGTAATCTACATGATTTAGGGTTTCGAAGACCTTCTTTCACTTGGAAAAGTAGAGGGGTCTTTGAAGGGCTCGATCAAGCTCTGGGGAACATGGCATGGATTCAAAACTTTCCAAAGTGTTTGATCACGCATTTAGTAAGAATCAAATCGAATAATCGGCTTTTGCTCATAAAACTTTGCCCAGATTTCAATTTACCTAAAAGACGTCCCTTCAGGTTCCTGGCTAGTTGGACACAACATCATAATTTCTCAGGTATCGTTAAGAAAATCTGGAGGTATAATGGAGATATGTGCGATATGTTAGACAAACTCACCATGGGTCTCAAAGATTGGAGTAAAAATGTGTATGGGCATATTGGGATCCCTAAACAAAAAAATTTTAAAATCCTTGAGTTGGGTCCAAAAGGAGCTAGAGAAGTCAACTTCGGATTCCTTATTTAGGAAAAAGATGGTCATTAGAGAGGAACTTGCAGAAGTGCTTACTCATGAGGAAATGCTTTGGAAACAAAAATCTAGGTGCGATTAGCTCAAACTAAGGGATAGAAACACAAAGTTCTTTTATAGTCGAACAATGCATAAAAGGAAGATTAACTGTAATAATGCTCTACATAATTGCCATGGGAATTGGCTATATGATCCAGATGAAATACAGTTAGAAGTAGTTAATTACTTTCGCAAGTTGTATGGAAAAAAGCCAAATAGATGGGGGAATTGCCTCATAATTGCTTCCTTCAAATGGAATAGAGTGACAAAGACTTTCTAGGAAAAGAGGTCTCAAATGATGAAATTAAAATGACACTTTTTGAGATGACCCCTTTAAAAGTACCGGGAAGTGATTGTTACCATGCTTTTTTTGTTTCAGAATCAATGGGATAGTATTGGGGGTGTAATTAGTGAATAGATCAAAGGAGTTTTCAATGGGAAACTTATCGACCAAGGACTTAATAATACACTCATTGTCTTTATTCCAAAGATTACGCAACCAAAAGAAATCTCCCAATTTTGACCTATCAGCCTTTATACTATCCTTTATTAGCTAATGATGAAAATTATAGCCAACATATTTAAAATTGTGTTTCTCAAAATTATTTCACAAGAACATGTCAAGTTCATCGCCAGAAGAAACATCTCGAATAATATCATCATTGTATAAGAAGTCATCCACTCTATGTAAGGAAAAAGAAAAAAGTGGATGGTAGTTAAGATTGACTTAAAAAAGCTTAAGACAGGGTTCGATGGGATTCCATTTATAACACTACTCAAGTAGCTAATATTCCAAATTATTTACGAAAAGTAATTATGTCAGCTATTTCAACCTCTACTATGCAAATCATGTGGAATGAGGTTCCTACTGAGAAGTTTTGGCCTACGAGATCAGTAAAGTAGGGATGCCCCCTCTCTCCTTATATATTTATGCTTTTCATGGAATGATGAGGGCACCACATTAAAACAACCATAAATTTCGGTGATTGGAGTCCTATTAGGATGTCAAGAACAGGGCCAACTTTATCACATTTGTTTTTTTGCAGATGATCTGGTGCTTTTTCTTAAAAGTTGACATAAAACATGGCTTGCTGCTAGAAAAAAAACCATTCTCGATCAATTTTGTAGCTTCTCAAGCCATCATGTCAATGCAAGGAAAACCAACATTCTCTTCTCTAAAGAAGTGGAAGAGAATCCAAGTAACACAATAAGCCAGCTATTGTGTTTTTAGAAGGTCCAAGAGTTGGGGAAATATCTAGGAGTTCCATTATTCCATAAAAGAATCACTAGTTCTACACTTTATTTTATGGTTGAGAAGGTTCGATCTAAGTTATATAACTGGGACGTAAAACATGTAATTGTTTTCTATTTATTTGAATGATGAATAAATAAATAAGGTTAATTTCACATTTCACTATTATGTCTTTTTGTATTTTCTGTCTTTTATATTTTGCATGCATAGAGAAATTGTGACTAGCCAATATTAGCTCATTGATTGTCTAAAGTTCAAACTGAAGATAAGTGACATTGTAAAGAACGTTTACATTACGAGAAAGACAACTTACTTCAGTAGATAATCTAAATGAGTCCGTAATCCAGTAAAAGAATCAAAGTGAGTATTTGATTCAAATACTGAGAAGAATTATTATGTCATCTACAATTCCAATTGGGGTGACTACTAGTCTTGGCTATTAGAGTAGTTGACTCCACGAATAGAGACATAGATGTATTCATTCATAGAATGATACATTGGACTGGACCTAAGATGAATTAATTCACTTGTGACATTAATGGTGTGATTTATTTAAATCTTGAGTTAGTCACTGACCATGCGTATGCAATTCATGTACTTTGATACGAGTGAAGGCATATGCTCTAAAGATGATCGAGCCCATAGCCGATATGTGGAGTACATGACTTGTGCATGGCGTGGCTTTACTAGAAACAGTGGAATTCATAGCTCAATTAAAGAGTTAATGATATATTCTCATTGGCATTGTGTGGATTGATAAATATGGAACGTGGCCATGGGTTACTTGTTCTTGAACGAGCAATTTATCACAGTCATTTGTTGACAATGATCATATTAATCATTAAGAAGACACAATGGTGACAATGAGACAAAATAGGATTGTATTGAGTGAACGGATTTAACTAAAAGGAATCAAGGATATCATATGAGGGTAACACACACATGACGAGGTCATTGGACAATGCAGTTGGATGAATTGTTTTCGTAAAGAGTAAACAATAAGGAGTTTTCAATCATGGTACTTCTTGTGGACTGACTCCATGATTAAGTAGTTGTGAATTATAGGAACGATACTTCTGGACATAATTGCAATCACTAGAGCCTAATTGTATAAGTTCGATTGGTCCCTCCACTAGCTCAACAAAAGCTCGATCAGACTGCATTTGAATCATTAAAAAATTCTACAATTTTAAGAATAATTTAATTGAGTCGATTTATTCGATGTGGAATTAAATTAAGTGGTCGTAAGAATTGTTCAACTAGAGAATTTGATTAAAGAATTTCTTGAAAAATTAATTTGGAAAATCTAAGTGATTTTTGGAAAATTAATTTTGACAAAGTAAAATTAAATTAATCAAATTAATTAAAATTAATATAATATTTTTAGAAGTTAATTTTCAAGTCAGACAATTGGCCCAATGGGTAATTGAACTTAAAAATTGGACCTAAGATCATAAATTGGTCCTGGGAGCCCAAAATTGAGACCAAGACCCAAAAACTGGTCGAATCGGGCCTGGTATGTGAAACTGAGCCGACGGTCCAACTTATGGCTAGATTGAATCAATCGGGTCGTCATTGATCTAAACTGAGCCGGAAGCAACCAAATCGACTCGAGGTGGGGTAAGGGTGTCACACCTGCACCACCAGACATGACGGTGCTGATGGCTGCGATGGTGGCATTCCGGTGGCCAGTGGTGGTTGGTCATCGGTGGTTGAGCAGTGGAAGAGTTACACTCTTACTAAGACTTTACCAGAGAATTTGATTTCAAATTAATTATTCCAAAAATAATATTATTTTAATAGTTTAATATTAAATTTAAATTAATAGTTATTTTAATAGTATTTTATTAATTTAATATTAAAGTTATTATCTTAATATTAAATTTAATTTAATGTTTATCTTGTAGATAAACATTCTATTAGTTTAATAAGATTTAATATTAAATTTATCTTGATAGATATTATATTAAATTAATATTAAAGTGATTAAGTTTAATCATAGTTGAACTCTCCAAACTCTTCCTATATAAAGAGAGCCTTTGGTCATTATTTCACACACTTGAATTCAAGAGAAAGTTGTAGAGAGAAGATTCTCTGAAGAGATTATTCCAGAAAATTTCTAAAGATATTTTCTGATTTACAACTTGACCCAAAAGTTTATAGAAATTGCAAAATTACTCCACTGGTAATTTTCGTAAAAAAATTTCTGATTCGAAGCGGGCCCACACTCGACAAACGTGAGCTTAATGATAACGGAGAAGACTACTCGGTCGAAGCATTCATCCTAGACAAATAAAAAATATATGATTTTGATTAAGTGTTTATTACTTTAGATATCAAAACGAAGATCTTGTTTTGGAAAAAAAATTTTAAACTCTGGTTTTTCCCTAAATTTATTTTCCACTGCATTTTCTAAACCCTTTTTCCAACATATTCACCCTCGCTCAAACAATCCTCCTCTCTCTTCCAAATTATTTCATGGAATCCTTGTAAATTTCGAAAGGAGTGTGCAAGGAGATTGAACGACTAGCAAGGTAGTTCATTTGGGATTCTACCTCTAGAGGACGAAAAATGGCTTTATTTGACTGGGGGACAATATGTCAACCACGTGATGGCAGAGGTTGGGGTCTTCGGCATCTAGAGGACCAAAATTCATCTTTCCTTTTAAAATTGGGATTTAAACTTGTTTCCAAAGACGATGCGCTATGGGTTCGTGTGTTGTGATCAAATTATGGGATCAATGAAAGAATGCCTGAAAGCATCATAAAGGGGAATTGTGAAGGTTTGGCCTCTGCGAAAAGAGAACCTCTGTTGGACGATCGACATAGGAACAGAGATTCATTGCTGGAGGGATACTTGGGTTCCTAATGTGAGGACATTGATTCTATATGTACCCTCCAAAGATAGACCAGTTACTGATTGTATACTTAGGGATATGATATCGGAAGAAGGAGCATGGAACATTGAAGCATTCAAGGAAAAGTTGCCAGTAGAGATCGTTAACAGAATAACGAGTTTACCTCCCCTTCATCCATTAACAAGGCCGGGTAAGATCTTCTGGGAAAAAACATCAAATGGAGTTTTCTCTGTTAAGAACGCATATCAAATGCTAAAAGAGAATACATGAAACTTGCAAGATGATAGGTAGAAAGGCATGTGGAAGTACCAAGGGCCACACCGTGTACGTTTTTTTCTTGTGGCTTGTTTGCAAGCAACGACTATTCACTAATCTTGAGCGCGTACGAAGAGGACTTGGCCAAAATGCATCTTGTTCAGCATGCTGTCATAATATAGAAGATATCTTACATGTCCTCAGGGATTGTCAGGCTGCTAAAGAGGTTTGGCTTAACTTGGTGCCTAAAAGCCGTCAATCATAGTTTTTCTCAAGAGATCTCTTAGTTCGAATTGGGTCAAATCTGGGAAATCATGAGTGGGTACCAAGGATTGGGATTCCTTGGGCTACTCTCTTTGGTTTACTTGCATGGCGTCTCTGGAAGAATAGGAACCTTTTTATTTTCCAATGAGTCTCATGGAGTAGTATGGACATCATTAAAATATCAGTTAGTTGGGCAAAATAGTATATCAACACCCAAAGGTGGGATCCATCCAGAGAATATAAGTTAGATTCTGAATACTCATTAGGAGGAGCTTTGGAATAAGTAGGCATTTATAGTTTTTTTAGGCTTACTTAGTTTTGCAATTTATACACCAAAAAAAAAATTAAACCAATGTTTTTAAATGCCAACTAAACCATTAGACATAAAGTGGATGGTTTGTTGAAGGAATTATTAAAGAAATATTAATATAAATTAATAGTAAAAGAAATACAAAAGAAATCACCATCTTTTGTGTGTCTTTTTCTTCACCCAAAACCATCAAAAGAAAGCCAAGAAATCTTTTTTTTTTTTACTTCAAGTTATTTGGTCATTGAATGGTAAGCCCTTCAAAGTCCATTTTTTTAGTAATTTTTATATTTAGATTGTAGCAATTAGGTCTAGTTAACCCGTATCTTCGTTTTCAAAACTGTTAAAGATTTCTAAAATTTTCATTGATGTTAATTGAAGTTAATGAATGTTTATGGTAGATTTTGAAGCTTAGAAATGAAATATAATTAATTTGTTAAGTAAATTTTGTTAGTTTTGAGTTAGAGATTAAATTATGAATATCTTGAAATTGGTATGAAATTTTTATAAACTGTGATAATAGGAGGCTGTTTATGGACATTATTGAAGTGGGTTTAAAATTTGGAGTTCAAATTCGGAAGATATAATATGTTCGATTTTAGGGGCTAAATTGAATAAAATATAAAAGTTTAGGGGCATTTAAATAATAAAATTAAGCTAATAAATACTATTAATAGGATGATATAAAATGTTTGGAATTGATAAATTGTATTGAATTATTGAATAGATCAAAAATCAAACCAAATTGAAGATAATTAGGAAATGGAAAAATTTGCTGATTACTCCTTAGAGAGTTGTTTATTTGCTGTCTTGACCAAGTAAGTTCATACGGTGTGTTTGTGTTAAATTTTTATGCATTTAGAATTATAATTATGTTTAATTGAAATTTTAATTTGTTACAATTAGGTACAAAAATGTGAGATAAAGGATTAAATTGAATGTGATGAATTGCAAATTGAAATAATCATGGAATTGACCTTAAATTGGACTGAAATAGGATATGTTATGTGATGATGTGATTAAATACGCTGAATTGATTCGATTTAGACTGGTTGATAGTGATAAAGACCAAATTGAATATATGTGAAAGTATGATATAATGTTGTAAATGTGAAATTGAATCAGTATAATTATGTGATGTGCTATTATTTTTGAGAATTGATTGTTTGGTTGATGAAATTATGTAATGAAAATTGAGAAACTATTACCATATTAACTTTTCAGGCAGAGTTAGATATAGTTGGCATGTCATAGGATAGGAAGAGTTTAGGATCATAAGACTACATGTCGGGGAGTGTTGGGCACCTCATTTGTCTATTATATCAACTAGTGCTAGGAACATCTATTTTTCGATTTTATTGACCAGCGTAGGGCGCAACTTATTATTTTCAGATTTATCCGACAAGCATTAGGTGCCAAATTGGTGTGTTGGTTGGATCTATGTATCTGTCCGAGTCCAAGTCAAGTTAATAAGGACATGTCTATTGTAAATGGAATAAATTATATTCAGATTGAGTTGATATGATAACCGGATGATATATGTACATATTGAGAATCAATTATACAAAGCCCATGGGGACAAAGTGAAAATGTGACAAATCGATAAATGTGATTCAAAATTCATATTATGAAACAAGTAGTGATTGACATTAAATTGACATTAATATCTATTTGGTATAAAGATGAATTGATATGATATGGGAATAAAGTTCATATGGTTTAGTATGAATTAGATTGAGAAATTCAAATTATGAAATGAAAATAATGTTTGGCATTAATCTAAAATGGGTTGTATTGTAGGTAAGTAGATTGTATGATATGATTAAGACAATGAATTGATACAAATGATTATTTGTTTTCTGAATATTAATGAAATTTTGAATAAGAGAATTGAAATGTTATATAATTGAGTTACTATACGGTATGATAAATGTTGAACTCACTTTTTTTATATTTGATTTGCTATGATAGACAAACTTTACCAAGCTAAATAACATATAATGCACATTTATAACCTGAGGTAAGTTACTTGGTTTAATACCTGTGAACTTATTAAGCATTGTATATGCTTACCTCGTTTGTTTTTCCCTTTCCCTATAATTTTCAACTTGCGGAACACGTTAAGCGGATCGTCTGAAGTTCACATTATCCTGATATTGATTTAGTAGTCTTTTTTATCGTTTAAAACTTGGTTTTGTGGCATGTATATAGGCGATTCGTTTTTGGTCAATCTTGAATGTTGGTACTTTGGTTCTTGATTGTTGTTTATGTTTTGAATGGTTATATGTCATGTATATAGGTTATTTTGGGATAATGTGGTAAATGTTTAATGTGATTTATATGGTGTATATGTAATGTGTTCTTCAAGGTTATTTAGCATGTTTGATGGAATGAATGGTCTAAACATGCCTTTGGATGTATGCTTATCCTTGAATCATGAAAAACATTATGAAATGGTAATGTTTTGATGAATGATTGCTTATTAGTTATATGATATGCCTTGAATCATGAATGGATGAATGGAAATTGAGGTTTAGATGAACTTTACATGTTATAAGTTTAATTGTTTGCTTGAGACTTATACGGTCAATATTGGTTTGTATTAAAACATATTTTTGGTTGATAGAAATGTAAGATTTGCTAGGTATTTATGGTAAAATGCACAATGATGCTTATTTATGCTTGTGTGAATGGTTAAGTTGTATGTTTAATATTTGGATGTGATGGTGCCATAATGGCATATTGGTTAGGATGTGTTATATTTTTTTTTAAATTGAGTTTATGAAGTGATATAGGCAGTATAAAATGCACCTAAACTTATGTTTTGGTAATATGTAAAGGTTTGGATTGCATCTTTTGAAAAATAGTCATTTTGATGTTACATGGTTTGCCACACGTCCGTGTGTCACACACAGTTGGTTGACACTACCTTGTGCCACTGATAAATTAGATACAAGATTATTGACTCGATCCTAGTCTTTCACATGGCTTAGCCACACGATCGTGTGAATGTTTGCAATGTTTTACAATTAGGTCTACACAGCCATAGTTAGTTACATGGCTTGGCGACACGGTCGTGTGAACCTACAATACACGGCCTCAGCCTGTTACACGGCTTAACCACACGACTATTTGACCCCTATTTTGCATTTTTACCACATTTTTCTAAAATGTTTTAAATTAGTCACTACTTAATTTAAATTGTTTTTAAAGCTTTCATAAGCTTGATTTAATCCTGATTTAGTATGAATAACACGTTTTGAATGAATGATTGATGATTATTGATTGTTTACAGAAATTTTGAAATGAAATAGTATGATTTTGTTACGTTCTTTATTGTAGCATCTCGTAACCCTAATTTGCGACGGAGAAAAGTGAGGGGTGTTACACTTTCTCTCAAGTTGGTACTTATGATTTTTTTGTCCAAAGTTGGTACTCAAATTTTCATAACATCAAGGGTTTTGGTAATTTTTGTTTGTAACAGTGTTAAATATAGGACACATGGCACTCCTATATTATGACTTGTGGCACTGATGTTGTCATAATATATTTTTTTATAAAAACATTTGAAAATTTAAAAAGAAAGCATATAAAAAAGTATATATTTTTTAAAAATATAAAAGAAATTATAAAAAAATATATGTATCTAAAAATAAAAAAATCTAAAATTCAAGTTAGAAATATAGAAACCCAAAAAAAATTATATCTTTTTTAAATAAATCGCAAACAAATTAGATGGAGATAAATTTCACAATAAAATTTTTACTTAGAGATGAGTGTATATTATTATAGGATTCTTCAAGTTGACAAGAATGCAAAATGTGATGATTTGGAATAGGCTTAAAAAGCTTTTTCGTTTTTCTTTTTATTTGTTAATTATTTGTTAGGTTTCATAGGAAAAATTGGATTCCTCAGTTAAGAATGTTATTTCCACAATCATGAGTAAAGTTTATAAAAATCACAAATTTATGAGTTTTAGGGGATTCTGAGTTTTTGGGTTTATCAAAATAACAAAATTACATATAATTTTATTGATCGAGTGCGTAGAAAAAACAAATAATTTTATAAAACAATTCTAAGAGTGCGGTTTTAACTGTAAGTGTATAGTGCCAATTGTAATATTTATAGTGTCCAATGGAACAGCGGAGTATTTCAAGGGTTGAACCCAAAGGAGTCGGTGATTAAGCAATTCCTAAACTATAAACATGCAATCGAAGGAGTCTAGCTAACTACTCACTAAGTACTATATTACGGTAGGCCATTCACAAGTTTAATTACACTAATTAATTACCTAAAAACAACGAATAACTAGATTGTAAATAAAACAAAATATGAAACTAAAAAATATGAACAAATAAGATAATAGACAGCAGCTAGTTGATTTCCATGTGGCTGGTTAACCTTCGAATTAGGGATCTAAATTGCTATTACACCTCAATTGGTTAAAATTTACCTCTCGACCTCAACTTTACCAATTTCAAAAAATTAGTCTGGTTCATCTCTCAACCTCACCAAACTAACCCGGGACTATCAAATTGATGCCGATAAGATCTCCTATCAGTCTCACTTATCTTAATTTTCCCTTACAGACGTTAATACTAAGTTTTGAAGTCTATTTGATTTAGCTTAATTTTTGTGATTTAGTCCCTAAACCCAAGTGCTAAACGAGTAAATAAATCCTAGCGATAGTACTAACTAACTTAATTACCAGCAATGAAACTAATAAAAAACAATAAATGAACATGAAAATAAACCCTAAGTTATGGATAAAAATGTAAAAACTAGCTAATGTGAAGTGTCCTCTCTCTCAACTAAATTTGGCCTATTTTAGCATTTTCCTGACCAAACATTTACACCCAAAATGCCTTTTAGCATGCGTTTTTTTATTGGTGTTGAAGTTAGACAAGGTCTTCCCTTGAAGTCATTTTTTTGTCTTTTCTCGTCAGGGGTACTGCGATACCCATGATTTGGTATCGCGATACCCACATCAGTCTTGACTTGGGAGAATCCTTGGGAGTTGGGTATCGCGATACCACTGTGGATAGCCTCAATCCTCTTCAATTCAACACTGTCAAGGGTATCATGACTTCCAGGCTTCGATATTGCAATACCTCTATTCTAGGTGATGTTTTCTCTCATGTTTAAGCCTCAAATGACTCCCTACAACACTCAATCAACTATTAGTTTCCGTATGGCGCATTTGACCATTTCAATCCTCAAAAGTAACATAAAACACACTATTTCACTTATTAAATCACGTAATTAAAACTAAGCAAATACACGAAAAAGACTTTCAAATTGCTCAAGAATAAGCTTGTTAAGTGTAATAGAGAGCCTAATTTGACATATCAAATTACAACAGATCATTTATCAAGATTTAATTATATGTGATTAAATATACTTATATTGCATTTAATTATATGTGTTAGAGGATCAAATTGATAGAGTGCTCTATTTTATTCAATTAAGTCCTTGATAATATGAATAATGATAGAACCCATAACCTAATTGGCTAAATTAATGTTATATATAATTGCATGAAGTGTGAATGATATATATGTTTGTTGTATCTGTATTTGTGATTGTATGTACAACCTACCTTATGTTACTGTTAGATCGAACACATGATAAGCATGCCCTTTTGTTATTGAATTAGTCTATTATAGGAAAAATATTTGCCACTGAATCAAACTATTATAAGCATAATGATTGCTACTGTAATGTTCTGTTAAAAACTTATTAAATATACTAGCTAGTCCATAATTAAGTGTTTTAATTTATCCTAGTATGTTATTTAATTTGTCTAGATGATGTTTTGATTATGTTCAGTAGAATCTATAACTAGTTTAATGTGTTCATATGCTATGTAGGTTCAGCCGAATGTGAGAGGAGCATTTAATGATGTTCATGCACGGCTTGGTTCAACGTATGCAAGGATGCATCTATGGCTACTTTCAACGAATGGTGGCTGATCCATTGGTTTTCCAAGGTGTCTATTCGGCTAAGAGACAACTTCCACCTTTAATTCACCAAGGGTGGCTGAATGTCTTCCCAAGGCACCATCACTCCATTCACACTTGGTGTTCATACCTAGTGACCATTCGGCCGAAGGTGTTCACACACAAGGGACTTTTCAAGGCTAACTTTTTCACATCATAAAGGTTGTTTAAGGACCCTCCTTAAGGCTTATAACCATTCGGCCAAACACCACAACATCAATGCCCTATTCATGCCTATGACCGAACCTAGACAAGGCTAATGAGCTTCCATACATTCATCATCATTCAAGTTGGTTTTACTTAATCAAGAAGTTGACCATTGAAGCTCCATTCAGCCGAATATAGACTTAGCAATTTAATGAATGTGTTCTAGATTATTCTAGCTCATTACTAGCGGAATTACTAAGCCTTTAAGCTAGTCATTTTGTCCATTCGGCTATCTCAAGTAAGGCTATAAATATTTAGCCCATTTTTTATGTAAAATTTTTTTTTGCCAATTTATTAAATGAACATTTGTTCTTGTGAGGTTCTTCCTCTCTGTTTCGTGTGAGTCTCGAGTGACTTATCTAGCATGCTAGTGGCGTCAATCTGAACTCCTTTTTGAACTTATCACCAACCTTTTGGTGTGGTGTTCACCTATCCTTCTACCAAACCAGTTTTCCACCTTAAACAATATAAGAACCGAGGTGACATTCTTTATAGTGTTGAATCGCTCTTGACGTTTAAGTTCGCTATCGATTTCCATCATCTATCTTTATCTATCTTATTATCTTAAAACTGAGCCCATCCCCCAATAACTTCCATCCTTTAGTTCTTTATAACCGAACCTACCATAACAAAAACTTAGCCAACTTGAACCCCAGTCCATTAATATTAAACCTATTTAACTGGTTCAACCCAATTGAAGACTTCAGAATCGACACTTCTCGATGACGATTGGGCAACATACGTAGACTCGACTTATTCAACCGAGCCAGATTACGTCATTTGGTATTAGAGCTATTAAAATGAGGAGCGCCGACGTTCGTAGCAATCTCAAAGTATGTTCGTAAAAAAAATTTTGAATTAAAAAATTTCAAGTTGTATTCAAAGTTCTCTTGTATTCATTCAATTGTATCTAAAGTAAAAAAAAAGAAGTATACGAAGTTAAAAAAATTCGAGTATAATAAAAAGTGAAGTGTTGAAGTTCTTGTTTATTCATCCCCTTGCAATCCCGATCAAGTGAGTTCCATACTATTAATTACTACCCCCCAACGTCACATTAAAATCGAAATTTCTTTGTTTTAACCTACTTTCACCCTCCTCATATTACCTTTGTAACCACTTTGAAACTGACCCCTAAGCAGTAAATAAGTCCAAAAGAGACGAAATACAAAATTGTGAGAGAAAGATCGAGTGGTAAAAGGCAAAGAGCGAGTGAGTGCATTAGAGTGATGAGAAAAAGCCTAAAATAGTGTAAACACGAACGTGAGAGAAAATCAATAATTTATTTTCTTTTCGAGTGAAATAGTGAGGTTTTTGGTGAGGATTATACATTTTCTTTGACAAAAGGCATGGAATGAAGCATGAGTGGGAATGAGGCTGAAACAACATACCATGAAGAGGAGGAATCAATACCCGTGTGTTCAAGAAAGCTTCTTGTCGTCAAAAGAAGTCTAAGTATTCAAAGTCTTGAAAACGAGCAGCAATGGGAACACATCTTCCATTCCTGGTGTCAATTTCAAGGAAAGGTTTGTAGCTTTATTATCAATGGTGGAAGCGGTACTAACGTGGCAAGTACCCTCATGGTGGAGAGACTAGGCCTAACGACCACCAAACATCTGAGCCCCTACAAACTCCAATGGCTCAACGACGATGGTGAAATCAAGGTAACCAAGCAAGTGCTCGTTAATTTTTCAATTGTCAAGTACGAGGACGAAGTGCTTTGTGATGTAGTTCCCATGCATGCGAGACACTTGTTGCTTGGAAGACCGTGGCAATATGATCGAAGAGTCATCCATGACGAGTATACCAATCGGTATACGTTCAAGTATTTGGGAAGGAATTTTACTTTAGCTCCGTTGACACCAAAACAAGTTTTCGAGGATCAAATGAGAATGAAATCTTCTGTAAATCAATTGAAAGAAAAAGAAAAGAAAAATGAGAAACAAGAAAGCAAAAATAGCAAAATAAAGTGAAAAGAAAATGAGAAAAGAAAAAGAAAAGAAAAGAAAAGTTTGATTGTAAAAGAAAGAGAAGTCCGGAAAGTGTTTTTGTCAAGACAAACCATTCTTGTACTTATGTACAAGGAAAATATTTTTAGCACTAACGAATTTCCTGAGGATTTGCCTTCCTCTGTTTTAGCTCTCTTGCAGGATTTCCACGATGTATTTCCGGCAGAAACTCTGAGTGGACTACCACCCTTTTGCGAAATTGAGCACCAAATCAATTTCGTACCCGGAGCTGTTATTTCGAATCGTCCCGCCTATAGAACGAATCTTGAAGAGACCAAAGAATTACAAAGGCAAGTTAACGAATTGATGGAAAAGGGCTATATTCGGGAAAGCCTTAGCCCTTGTGCTGTTCCAGTTCTATTGGTGCCCAAGAAAGATGGTACATGGCGGATGTGTGTAGATTGTCGTGCCGTAAATAAAATCACTATCAAATACTGGCATCCGATCCCTCGACTCGACGATATGTTAAATGAACTAAGTGGAGCCAAATTGTTCTCGAAAATTGATCTGAAAAGAGGCTATCACTAGATCCGTATGTGAGAAGGTGACGAGTGAAAAACTGCTGTCAAAACGAAACACGGTTTGTATGAGTGGTTGGTCATGCCGTTTGGCTTAACCAATTCCCCTAGCACTTTTATGAGATTGATGAACTATGTTTTGAGACCCTTCATTGGTAAGTTTTGCATTGTTTATATCGATGATATTCTCATCTACAGCAAAACGTTAGAAGAGCATGTGTTGCATCTCAAGTCTATTTTGGAAACTTTACGTAGGGAAACTTTATATGCTAACTTTAAGAAATGTACTTTCTGTTTTGATAAAGTTATTTTCATTGGTTTTGTAATTAGTTCGCAAGGATTGAAAGTAGACCAAGAGAAAATAAAAGTCATACAAGAATGGTCGAAACCCATAACCATTAACCAAGTTCACAGTTTCCATGGTTTAGCCAGTTTTTATCGACAGTTTGTTCCCAATTTCAGCACCATAGCCACCCCATTGACAAGTGTGATAAAAAAAACTTCGCATTCTATTGGAACGATGAGTAAGAGAAACCTTTTGTTGATATTAAAAACTTCCTTACTAACGCACCTTTACTTGCTTTGCCAGATTTTACTAAGACTTTTGAACTCGAGTGTGATGCATCGAGTGTTGGAATAGGTGTCGTTCTAACTCAAGACGGTCGACCCATTGCCTACTTTAGTGAGAAGCTTAATGGAGCCCCACTTAATTATTCGGTTTATGATAAGGAGATGTACGCACTAGTTCGGGCTCTCCAGACGTGGCAACACTATCTGTGGCCAAAAGAGTTTGTGATCCATTCCAATCACGAAGCACTGAAACATATCAAAGGCCAGCACAAGTTGAACAAGCGATATGCTAAATGGGTCGAGTATCTCGAGCCATTTCCTTATTTAATTAAGTACAAAAAGGTAAAGATAATGTTGTAGCCGATGCCCTATTGAGGAGGTATACATTATCGTCTTCACTTGAATCGAAATTGCTTGGTTTGTCTTTCTTAAAGGATTTGTATGCCAATGATGCTGATTTTGGTGAGATTTACTCTGCTTGTGAGAATAATGCCTTTGAGAATTTCTATAGGTATGACGGGTTCTTATTCAAGGAAGGAAAGCTATGTGTTCCACAAAACTCTGTCTGAGATTTATTTGTCCATGAAGGGCATAGTGGAGGCCTCATGGGACACTTTGGTGTTCGCAAAACCTTAGCAACACTTAACGAACACTTCTATTGGCCTAGGATGAAGCGAGAGTGGAACGAGTATGTGAGAGGTGTTTGACATGTAAAAAGGCCAAATCAAAGGTTCAGTCGCATGGTTTGCATACCCCCTACCCGTACCCGAAGCACCTTGGACGGATATATCCATGGATTTCGTCTTTGGATTACCTAAGACGAAAACGGGGAAGGATTATATTTTTGTTATAGTTGATCATTTTTCTAAAATGTCCCATTTTATTGCTTGTACAAACACTGATGATGTCGTTCATATTTCTAATCTTTTCTTTAGGGACATTGTTCGCTGGCATGGAATTCCGCAAACCATCGTGTCCAATCGTGACGCAAAATTTCTTAGTCACTTTTGGAGATCTTTGTGGAGTAAACTCGGAACTAAGTTACTGTTCTCAGTTACCTGCCATCCTCAAACGGATGGACACACGGAGGTGGTTAATCGAGACTTATCTACCTTACTACGGGCTGTCATTTGAAAGAATTTAAAATCATGGGAAGACTGTCTGCCTCATGTCGAATTTGCCTACAATCGATCTGTTCATACGACGACCAAATATACACCTTTTGAAGTAGTTTACGGTTTTAATCCATTAACGCCCCTAGATTTAATTCCTTTACCTAACGATCAACTAATTCATTTTGATGCTAGGAAGAAGGCCGATTTTGTGAAAAGCCTACATCAAAAGGTATTAGCCAATATAGAGGCAAAAGCTGAGTCATATACACAACAAGCCAATAAAGGTTGCAAAAGAATGGTTTTCGAAGCCGGATGTTGGGTTTGGGTTCATATGCGTAAGGAGCACTTCCCAGGCCAACAAAGGCCCAAGTTGTTACCTCGAGGAGATGGACCTTTCCAAGTCATAGAATGTATAAATGAAAATTCATATCGACTTGATTTGCCAAGTGATTACAATATAAGTGCCAGTTTTAATGTGTATGATCTGTCTTCCTTTGATGCAGATTTTGGCTTGAGGACAAGTTGCTTCAAAAAAGGAGGAATGACATGACCACACCCCGAATCTCAACAAGCTCTAAACCCGATCCCATCGAGCTCCCTAAAGGACCCATGACTTAAGCTCGAGTTAAGTGCCTTCAAAAAGCTGTTTCAGTTTTATTTGCTCAGCTTTGGAATGAAAACGAGCTCTATGTTAAAGGAGAAGTTCGGTCCAGCTCATTAAAGGCTCCTTACATCTTAGTGCAAGCTGATCTCAGCTTATCACTAGCTTCCCGAGCTCCATCTAGCTCAAATAAGCTCACTTGAGTTTAATTTAGCTCGTTTGAGCTCAATTTAGTTTCTTTCCAACTCATTCCTTTCATCATTTTAATAAATTAAGTATTATTTTCATTTTAATTAAATTGATACAGCTCAAGATCGAATTCCTTACCTCAATTCAGCTCATTAAGTACTTTCACTTGTTTTTGAGCTAACCGAATTTAGTATACTAGCTAGTCCATAATTAAGTGTTTTAATTTATCCTAGTATGTTATTTAATTTGTCTAGATGATGTTTTGATTATGTTCAGTCGAATCTATAACTAGTTTAATGTGTTCACATGCTATGTAGGTTCAGCCGAATGTGAGAGGAGCATTTAATGATGTTCATGCACGACTTGGTTCAACGTATGCAAGGATGCATTTATGGCTACTTTCAGTGAATGATGGCTGATCCATTGGCTTTCTAAGGTGTCTATTTGGCCAAGAGACAACTTCCACCTTTAATTCACCATGTTTGGTCGAATGTCTTCCCAAGGCACCATCACTCCATTCACAATTGGTGTTCATACCTGTGACCATTCGGCCGAAGGTGTTCACACACAAGGGACTTTTTAAGGCTGACTTTTTCACACCTCAAAGGCTGTTCAAGGACCCTCCTTAAGGCTTATAACCATTCGGCGAAACACCACAACATCAATGCCCTATTTATGCCTATGGCCGAACCTAGACAAGGCTAATGAGCTTCCATACATTCATCATCATTCAAGTTGGTTTTACTTAATCAAGAATTTGACCATTGAAGCTCCATTCAGCCGAATATAGACTTAGCAATTTAATGAATGTGTTCTAGATTATTCTAGCTCATTACTAGCCGAATTACTTAGCCTTTAAGCTAGTCATTTTGTCCATTCGGCTATCTCAAGTAAGGCTATAAATATTCAGCCCATTTTTTATGTAAAAATTTTTTTACCGATTTATTAAATGAACATTTGTTCTTGTGAGGTTCTTCCTCTCTGTTTCGTGTGAGTCTCGAGTGACTTATTTAGCATGCTAGTGGCGTCAATCCGAACTTCTTTTTGAACTTATCACCAACCTTTTGGTGTGGTATTCACCTATCCTTCTACCAAACCATTTTTCCACCTTAAATAATATAAGAACCGGGGTGACACTCTTAATAGTGTTGAATCGCTATTGACGTTTAAGTTTGCTATCCATTTCCATCATCTATCTTTATCTATCTTATTATATTAAAACTGAGCCCATCCCCCAATAACTTTCATCCTTTATTTCTTTATAATCGAACCTACCATAACAAAAACTTAGCCAACTTGAACCTCGTTCTATTAATATTAAGCTTACTTAACCGATTCAACCCAATTGAAGACTTTGGAATTGACACTTCTCGACGACGATCGGGCAACATACGTAGACTTGACTCATTCAACTGAGCCGGATTACATCAGATACTGCCACTTGTTGTGAGTGCACAACATATTTTTAGATTAAACAGTTTGCTACTAGGTTTGTAGACAAGCAACCACTTGGTTGTAGATTAAACTGCCACTCTTCCTCCGTAGTTAAAGTGAGGAGCTTTATTATCCTGGTCGACTTTGTAATAGTAGATTTTGAAGAGGACTGTGAAATACCCATTATGTTGGGTAAACCCTTAGCTACATCAAGGTCCACTGTTTACCTAGAAAATAATGAATTAACAATGAAGATCAATTGTGAGACAAAAAATTGTAAATGCGGTCACAAATAGAGTGGGGAGATAGGGAAAAGTTAGGAAAGCATTGTTGTGAAATATCTATCCAAAAACCTAACTAACCCGAGCCAAGGAAATTGCTCTCTATAATTAGTACAGGTCAAATAACAAGTTTCGAGAATGAGATAAGCAAAGGAAGGTGGAGTGGCATGACGAATGCTGGACGAAAACTGATAGAACTAATACGTGTCCATGAATACACTAACAGAGTTGACGGATGAATCTGGCAAGAAAACTTGACATTTTTAATTATGTTTTTGGACATTTCAATATTAGCAATAATCCTATCTGAAATTCAAACTGGAATTCATTAGATAAAGCAGCAAAATTGCTTAATGGGGACATTGTACAAAATTTAACAAACCCTAGGTATTTAAGCAATTTATCTCCTAATCGGTTTTCAATTGTCCTTTTTTTTTCAAATCCTATTAGAATTTGGTCTTTTTCTCCCTATATTTCCCTCTTTTCTTTCCCAATCTCTTTTTGACATCAAATTTTCTCTTCATTACTGAAATTATTTTTGCTCCTGTTATCAAATTGATCCCTGATAAATCGATTCTCTATCGGTTGTTGAATTCATTCTTGATAGCCTCTGTAATTCCATCAAGTTCAGTAAGTGCATCTCAATCTAAAGTTTAGGATTCCAAATTTCGTAGAATTTCTATCTGATTTGATCTTTCAAATCAATTAGTCAATCTTTCACGATTCTTGACAAATCTTTTGTTAATGTCATTGAATCATGATAAATCTTAGAAAAAAATGTTACCCGTGTGAAATTATTGTTTGAAGGACTCGTTTTAGGTGCATCAAACCATATTTTTGCGTGAAGAATGTCGTTTGAGATCCTAGTGACAGGTGTGTGCTATTTTACAAGCGAATCGAGGCAAACCATACCTAAGATTACGGCCACACAACCATGTCCCCCTAAAACCTTAGGAAATTTGATTCTCACACGGCTTGCCACACAGTTATTTCTCCTTTATACCTTGATTTTACAATTTCCACATGACTTCAGTCTGTTACACGGTCGTGTAACCCTTCCATATGGCTTAAGGCATTTCACACGACCTGGCCACACTGTCATGCGCCACTATTTTTTAGATTTTATAATTTTGCCCAGAATTTTATATTTTGATTAGTTTAGTCCATGAATGATCTCCGAACTGTTTTAGTGCTCTATTTTATTCAATTAAGCCCTTGATAATATGAATAATGATAGAATCCATAACCTAATTGGTTGAATTAATGTTATATATAATTGTATGAAGTTTGAATGATATATATTTTTATTGTTTCTATATTTTTTGTTGTATGTACAACCTACCTTATGTTACCGTTAGACTGAACACATCACAAGCATGCCCTTTTGCTATTGAACTAATCTATTATAGGTAAAATACTTGCCACTGAATCGAACTATTATAAGCATAATGACTGCTATTGTAATGTTCTGTTAAAAGCATATTAAATGCTATTGTATTGAGCTACTTTGAGCGTGCCATATTGCATTGATTAGGGTTGGACAATATGAATGGAGGAAGTTGAGCAGTTTACCTACACTATTCAGTAGTTTATCCACACCGTTTGAACAACTTTTATTTGCAGCATTTGAGTGGTTCAACCACACCGTATTAGCAGTTTTAATCTGCAAAAATGTTGTGTATTCAAAATGTACAGATAGCTTGTCTGTAAAAAAAAATTTTTATCAAAAGCCTCGGTGGTTCAACCACCCTTTTTATTATTAGTGGTTTATCCACAACGAGTGATTTGTGTTGAGAAATGTACCCATATTGTAGTAAACATGTAATTGTTTTCTATTTATTTGAACAATGAATAAATAAATAAAGTTAATTTCACATTTCACTATTATGTATTTTGTATTTTCTGTCTTTTATATTTTGCTTGCATAGCAAAACTGTGACAATCAAATATTAGCTCGTTGATTGTCTAAAGTTCAAACTAAAGATAAGTGGCAATGTAAGAATGTTTACATTGCGAGAAAGAAAACTTACTTCAGTAGATAATTTAAATGAGTCTGTAATCTCGTAAAAGAATCCAAGTGAGCATTTGATTCAAATATTGAGAAGGACTATTATGTCATCTACAATTCGAATGGGGGAGATGACTAGTCTTGGCTATTAGAGTAGTTGACTCCACAAGTAGAGACATAGATGTATTCATTGGTAGAACGATACATTAGACTGGACCGAAGATGAATTAATTCTGAATTCGTTTGTGAATTAATTCACTTGTGACATTCATGGTGTGATTTACCTAAATCCTGAGTTAGTCACTGACCATGCGTATGCAACTCATGTGCTTTGATGTAATTGGAGGCTTATGCTCTAAAGATGATCGAGCCCATAGTCGATATGTTGGGTACATGACTTGTGTATGGCATGTTTTTACTAGCAACAGTGGAATTCATAGCTCAATGAAAGAGCTAATGATATCATCTCATTGGCTACATGGATAACTTTAAGCCTTGAATTAAAATGGTACTCGAGAAACATTCAAGAGTGGTAGAACAATCACCAAGTTTAATTCTCAAGAAAGTTGTAGAAAAACCTGCAAACGATTAACAACATAGGGGAATCTGTTGTAGTAGGAGAGTTTCTAAGAAACCAGACTTATTCATCTATGATGGTAGTATTTATAATACGAAAGCTAATCATGAGGATAATGATCCACTGACTTACGAAGAGGCTATTCAGGATTTTGATTCCAAGCTGTAAAAATAGGCCATGGATGCCGAGATGGATTCTATGAAATTCAATATGGTGTGGGAACTTGTAGAATTGTCGATTGGGATTAAACCCATAGGGTGTAAATCGATCTACAAGAGAAAGAGAAATGTGGAAGGGAAAGTGGAAACACACAAAGCTAGACTTGTAGGGAAATGCTACATGCAGAAATAAGGCATCGATTACGTTGAGACCTTTTCTTCGATAGTTATGCTCAAGTTTATCTGCATAGTCTTATCCATTGTTGTTACTCTCGATTACGAGATCTGGAAAATGGATGTCAATACAACATTCTTGAATGGCTATCTTGATGAGACCATTTACATGGCTCAACCCACTGGCTATGTTCTAAAAGGAAAGGAGCAGAAAGTTTGCAAATTGCTAAGATCCATTTATGGACTTAAGCAGGCGTCCCGCTAATGGAATAAAATATTTGATCAAATGATCAAAACTTTTGGATTTGAGTAAAATGCCAATGAACCTTGTGTTTATAAGCGTATAAAGGACAAAAAGGTGGTCTTTCTCGTTTTCTATGTCGATGACATTCTACTTATTGAAAATGACGTAAGAGAATTGTCATCGGTTAAACTGTGGTTAGCTCAACAGTTTATCATGAAAGACTTGGGTGAAGCTAATTATATTCTTGGAATTCGAATCCTCATAGATCGAAAGAATAAAATGATCTCTCTATCTCAAGCTTCATACATCGATAAGGTATTGGAATATTTTACAATGATCGATGCAAAGCCAGCATTCAGCCGACTGCATCAAATTTTCATCTTTCTTTAGATGACTGTCCTAAAATAGCGGCAGAAAGAAAACATATAAGTAAGGTTCCATATGCTTCAACAGTTGGAAGCCTTATGTATGTGATGCTTTGCACACATCCAGATATTTGTTTCGCAGTAGGAATGGTTAGTCGATATCAAGCGAATCCAGTTCTCAAGCATTGGCAAACTGTAAAACATATATTAAGGTATCTTAAAAGAACAAGGGATTATATGCTTATGTATTCTGAGGAGAACCTTACTCTTGTTGGATACACAGACTCAGACTTCCAAACCTATAAAGATTCGAGGAAATCAACGTCGAAAAATGTATTCAATGTAGGTCGTGGAGCCATAGTATGGAGAAGTGTAAAACAGACTTGCACTACTGACTCTACTATGGAGGCTGAGTATGTGGTTGCTTCTGAGGCAATGAAAGAAGCAATATGGCTTCGAAAGTTCTTAACCGAACTTAAAGGTATTCTTGGTATGGAGAAAGTTATATCATTGTATTATCATTAACAGTGATGCAATAGCAAGTACCAAGGAAATGAGAAGTCACAAGAGGAAGAAACACATTGATCGAAAGTATCACTTGATATGAGAGGCAGTAGCCGAAGGAATTGTAGATGTGATGAATAACCTTGGGGATCCGTTTACTAAGACTCTTGTCACTAAGAGTTCTAACAAATATGTTGAGGATATGAGAATGCGAAACATGACACATTTACTTCACTAGGGCAAGTGGGAGACTGTTGGGAAATGTGTCCATACTGTAGTAAACATGTAATTGTTTTCTATTTATTTGAACAATAAATAAATAAATAAAGTTAATTTTACATCACTATTATGTCTTTTGTATTTTCTGTCTTTTATATTTTGCATGCATAGCAAAATTGTGACAAGCGAATATTAGCTCATTGACTATTTAAAGTTCAAACTTAATATAAGTGGCATTTTAAGAACGTTAACATTACGAGAAAGACAACTTACTTCAGTAGATAATCTAAATGAGTCCGTAATCCCGTAAAAGAATCAAAGTAAGCATTTGATTCAAATACTGAGAAAGATTATTATGTCATCTACAATTCTAATTGGGGAGATGGTTAGTCTTGGCTACCAGAGTAGTTGACTTCACGAGTAGAGACATAAATGTATTCATTGGTAGAATAATACATTGGACTAGACTTAAGTTAAATTAATTTTGAATCCATTTGTGAATTAATTCACTTATGATGTTCATGGTGTGGTTTACCTATATCCTAAGTTAGTCACTAATCATGCGTATGCAACTCATGTGCTTTGTTATAAGTGGAGGCTTATGCTCTAAAGATGATCAAGCTCATAGCCGGTATATTGGTTACATGACTTGTGTATGGCATGGGTTTACTAGCAACAGTGGAATTCATAGCTCAATTAAAAAGTTAATGATATCATCTCATTGACAATGTGTGGATTGATAAATATGGAACGTGGCCAAGGGTTGCTTATTCTCAAACGAGCAATTTATCACAGTCATTTGTTGACAATGATCATATTAATCATTAAGAAGACACAATGGTGACAATGAGATAAAATAGGATTGTATTAAGTGAACAGATTTAATTAAAAGAAATTAAGGATATCATTTGAGGGTAACACACACATGACGAGGTCATTGGACAAAGTAGTTAGATGAATTGCTTCATAAAGAGTATACAATAAGGAGTTTTCAATCATGGTACTTATTATGGACTAACTCCATGATTAAGTAATTGCGAATTATCGGACGATGCTTCTGGGCATAATTGCAATCAATAGAGCCTGATTGTATAAATCCGATTGGTCCTTCCGCTAGCTCAACAAAAACTCGATCGAATTGCATTTGAATCATAAGAAAATTATATGACTTTGGGAATAATTTCATTGAGTCGATTTATTCGATGTGGAATTAAATTAGGTGGTCGTGAGAATTGTTCAACTAGAGGATTTGATTAAAGAAATTTCTTGAAAAAATAATTTGGAAAATCTAAGTGATTTTTGGAAAAATTCATTTTGATAAATTAAAATAAAATTAATTAAAATTAATATGATATTTCCAAATCAAAAAATTACCAAATTGGACCTGAGATCGTAAATTTGGCATGGGAGCCTAAAACTAAGACCAAGACCCAAAAACTAGTCGAATCAAGCCCAGTATGTGAAACCAAGCCAATGGTCCAACCGGTGGTTAGACCAGACCGATCGGATTGTCACTGACTCGGATCAAACTAGCAGCAGCCGAAGCGGCTCAGGGTGCCGTAAGGGTGTCGCACCTATATCACCAGACATGGCGCTACGACAATAGCGTCCCGATGGCCTGCGGTGGTTAGTCATCAATGTTTGAACAATGGAAGGGGTACACTCCTACCAGGACTCTAGCAGAAAATATGATTTCAGATTAATTATTTCAAAAATTATTTTAATATTAAAGTGATTAAGTTTAATCATAGTTGAACTCTCTAAACTCTCCTTATATAAATAGAGCATTGGGTCATTATTTACACACACTTGAATTCAAGAGAAAGTTGTAGAGACAAAATTCTCTAAAGAGATTATTCTAGAAAATTTCTAGAAATATTTTTCTGATTTACAACTTGACTTAAAAGTTTAGTGAAATTTCAAAATTATCCCATTGGTAATTTTTGTGAAATTTTTTTGATCTAAAACGAGCCCTTACTTGACAGACGTGAGCTTGAGGATGGCAGAGAAGACTACTGGTTGAAGCACTCATCCTAGACAAATTGAAAAGGTACAATTTTGATTAAGTGTTTATTACTTTAAATATCACAACCAAGATTTTGTTTTGGAAAAAAAAATTAAAACTCTGGTTTTTTCCTAAATTTATTTTCCGCTACGTTTTTCAAACCCGTTTTTCTAACAGTTTGTCCACAACGACGAGTGATTTATCCACAACGTGGTGTAAAGGTAGAAGAGTTCTGGGAAACTCCTACTGTGGTGTGTAACGATGGGGTAAGACATTTTCCTAATCATTGAATTTGCATTGCATTCATAAGCATATGCATAGTGGTGAAAATTGAGATAATGTGACTACAAGATGAACTGAAAAATCGATATTCTGAAATTACTATTGTGAATTCTATGATGCTATTGATGTTTAATTTGAAAAATCGATTCTCTGATTTGCTATTTGATTACAATTATACTATGCATTATTATTTAATATGACCCATCGACTGTTTGCACTGATTTTCTTGTGATTGAACACACTAAGCTTTATAGCTCACCCCTTTATTCTTCATCCTTATAGATAACCCATTAGGTTAAGACGCAGACACGATATTCGGAGGGACTCAACTCGATTTTGTTTAAAATATTTAACTCTTTTATATTTGAAAGTAATGCTTTAGAAATAAAATTAGATTTTTCTTAAATTGCTAAATAGAATAATTAAGATAAATAAATCAAAACTTAGACCGCAACTAAGTATAGCAAGATAATGTGGTATTATCTTAGAATAGTCATTGTAGGAATGCTAATCATTCTTTGCAAGTAATTAAACTTTTGAACCCATATTTGGTTAAATAAGATTGGAATTTGTTGCTTTTAAGATTAGTTAGCCAAGTTTAAGATAATCTTAAGGTATAATAACAAATTTAACTTCTAGCATTTACCTCTTTTGTCACATTGGGTAGTTTTTCAAAATACTTTGACTATTAACCTTCAAATTTTAGTCAAATTATTATTTTTTGGATAAAAAGCTAACTAGACTACTGACCGCCTATAAATGTGTTATCGTTTATATTATAAATATTATATAAAAAATATATAAAAATTAAATCGACAATGTTCGCAAGTATACAAGTCAAATTGTAATATAGTATTTGTGTTTACAACGAAACACATAGAAGTATTTTGATGATCGTACCCAAGGGAGGATGGATTAAATCTATTGAAAATCTCTTTACAATAACAAGTATAAATAATAGTAATTAAATCCTATATGACAGATCATAAAAGGGATTAATATGAGGAATTAAATAACTAAAATAAATAAGCAATAAAATAAACAAACTATTAAACTGATAAGACTAATCTAGAAGATTAACTCATTCCAGGGGTTGTAATTAACTTCAAATTAGGGTTTTAGGGTGGATTAGCTATCAATTAACCAATTATTACCTCCTGGCCTCTAACTAATTAATTAATTACTTGATATTCATTTATCTCCTGACCTCACTTTCTCAAGCAGGATAAATTATGTTTTACTCGACAAAACTTATCTCCCGACATTTAACCTATGATTACTTCCTAAGGTTGTCAATCCTAGGGTTTAGGAATGCGTAATTTAAATAAACTAATCCTCTCGAGAAACCCTAAATCCTCCGTTAATCACGTGCCCATCTACTCGTTAATCTCCCCTAACGGATTTAGCCACTCATGTTATCCATAATCTCAAACTCAATTGAATTAAACATGTAAATAATAGGAATAAATCGAAAGAGAAAAGAGATTGGAATAATCTTGATTTAATGTCGAGTAAAGAACATAGTAGAAAATCTCTTTATCGGAATAATGAATATCGCCGCTTGCAAAAACAAATATATTGAAATACTTCTATTAAATAAAAGAAATCTTAGGTTGCAACCGATTCCAAGGGGAAAGAATAAAGAGTTTATGAAAAGTAAAAGAAAACTTAATCTAATCCTACTCCTAAACTACAAGGGTTTTTGGATGCGTCTAAGACGACTTAGTTACATCAAACCCCTAAAGTTTTATTTATAGGAGTGTTGGCAGCCCGAATTAGGTCTTCGACGCGTCCTAGGTTTTCATATAAAGTTGATTGTGTGGACAAAAATAGCCCCGAAATACTTGGGCTACACGTCGACCCTATGTCGTGCCATGCAAGGCCTGTGGCGCGACACGACAAGCCTTTTGTGCCTTCTTTGGTTTGTTTTATGCTTTGACAGCTTAGGAAGCTTGTACATCACTCATCCTTTACTCTTACGTCCATTGGGCTTATAATTCATTATCCTACATACTCAACTACATAAATTAAAACTACCTAAGGCCCCTATCGGTCTAATAGGTCACAACACTCACAAAATGTGTTAAAAACACTTATTTTTACTAACTTTTAATACTAACCACTAAATATCGAAAATGCAATACTTAATACTGAAAGTGCTAGAAAACAAGCTCCTTAAGTGTAAAAATAAACTAAAATAACTATCACATTTGACGTCAAATCAACTAATAAAAATTTAACAACATTGATATGACAACTTAAAAAAAACATTGATGTGACCAGGTCACATTTACTTTATTGATGCATGGATATTTTTTAGAATTTTTATAAATTTGTTTAACATTTTCTAAATTTTTTATGTAATGTTTTAAATTTTTATGAAGTGAATAAAAGACTAAATTTATTAAAGTGTGAATAAAAGAATTAAGACAAAAATGTAAAATATATAAATATTAAAGACTAAATTTATCATTAACTTTTTTTAAGTGTTACAAGCTTAATTTTAAATAAAATAAAGTTACAGTTAACCAATTACACTTAAATAAAAAAAATATTGATTGTTTGAAAGATTTTATGTCTAAAAATATTTTTACAATATATTATAATTAGATGCGTTCATGGGTCGGTCGGGTCTAAGCATGATATTAAAATATTTTATGCTTGTCCAAGTTTGACCCGGAATATGAGTCTAGAATTTTACCCAAGCCTGCTCATATTTGCAAAAAATTAACACAAGCCCATTTTAGACCCGCCCATATTAATTTTTAAAAAATATTTATATTATTTTAATTTAATACTTAATAAATTTATATATTTTTTATTTATTAAAATTTTTTATATAGTCATCTTAATATTATTTTAATGTTTACATTAGAGTAATATTATATATTTAGTATAGATTTATTTTTTATGTGTTATAAATTACATAATATATAAAAATAACATAATATAAAGTATTATAAACTTAAAATCGGCCCGGATCAGGCCTTGAATGTTCAAGCCTAAGCCCATTCAATATTTTAAATGGACTTAATATTTATGCCCAAACTTATTTTTTGAGCCTAATATTTTTTCTAAACCTTTCCAAATTTCAAGTAGATTTTCAAGCCTGTGCGAATAGCCCGACTCATGAATAAGTCTAATTATAATATACAAATGATGTATTAAATATTAATTCATATATTTACTACAAATTACTCTCAAATAAACAATCTTTCCGAAAAAAGAGAGTTGTTTTTTGTTTCATTATTAATAAGTTGGTATGTAATGGTAAATTAAATTTAAAAAAAATTATAACATAGATTCCGGAAGTATTTATAAAGAAAAGGTGTTGGGTTATAGCATTAGTTAGTTATTAAAACTTGGTAGGCTAAGAAACAGGATGGGTAATGAGTTAGTGACGTACGGGAGTTAATGATAATGTATGAAGAAAGACCCCAACTTGTTTATTTTCCTTGAAAAGGGAAGGAAAATGGATGCACTTGCCCAAGCCTATCCTCATGAAAATACCCACCAATTATTCACAAAAGACATGCTTTGGGGATTTCTTTTCCAATTAATGCCATGAAATTATTTTATGTAAAGACAAAATCATCATCATCATGATCACTCTACCAATGTCCAAATCTCTCCATCTTTCACATGCACTGTCCCCAACACTTGTTTTATTTTCTACTGCTTATATAATCTATTTTAAATTAAAACATTGTCATACTTGCTAACTATGCAATAATTTATTACAAAGTGTTAACAATATTATTTTTTTAGCTATATAATTTTTAAGTAAGTATTTTTTTTATTTTGAAATATTTTGATGATATTACCAATTAGAATTAAATTTTAAATTTTAAAAAATAGATAAACTAAATTCTTAAAAACAAAATATAATAATTAAATTCTAAATATACGAAGAGTACAAAAATTTATAACACATTTTAACCTAATTTGTAATTTTAAAGCAGCAAGTTAATTTTGTTCAGAAATAAATGGTTTTTGCATCTTGACATTAATGTAGTGATTATAAAAACACTTGGACACATATTTGACACGAGGTACTTATCCCTACCCCTTATATATAGTATAAATAATGATTTTTGTGAAAATATTATTTTGTATATAAATATTTAAATTATGTAGTTAAACTCATAATTTATTAAAATTTTAATCTTTTATTAATTAAATTGATGTTGAATTAATTCTAAACAATAAAAAAATCAATAACAAGAGTTTACTGAAAGTAGAGATAACAAATATGGATATTAATTGGGGGAGGGGGGATTTTGTCCCTTAATCCAACGCTCTAACCATAATCACCACAGGCGGCGCAGTCACTGTGGGTTACCCCACCACGTTCCTTAGAAGCGCGTCTATCACACAAAACCTTCTCGTGCGTGAACAGCAAATGAAGGGCAAAAAGTAAAACCGATGCCCCGGGAGAGTCGCGCATTAAACTTTTATAATCACAACATAGCCATCAACGTGGCAGTAAAATATTGGTGGAATCGTACAACAGAAACAAACCCCAACCGTAGAAGATAACGGAACCCCTCCCCAAAATGATGATTCCTTTAATTGTTTCCACATTTATTCACCTTGTTTTCATCTTCGCGGCTGTCAGCTGCGAGAAAGATTCTATTTACGATATCCTAAAGGCCCATGGGCTGCCCATGGGGTTGCTTCCGAAGGGTATATCCGATTTGATATCGACGATACGGGCCGCTTCGAGGTTCATTTGGATCAGGCCTGTAATGCCAAGTTTGAAAGCCAGTTGCATTTTGATACCAATGTGTCGGGGACCTTGAGTTATGGGCAGATCGGGGCGTTGTCGGGGATTTCGGCTCAAGAGTTGTTTCTTTGGTTCCCGGTTAAAGGGATTGGGGTCGATGTTCCCAGCTCCGGTCTCATTTATTTTATCGTCGGTGTCGTTGTTAAGCAGCTTCCTTTGTCGATGTTCGAAACGCCTAAGGACTGTATGGCGGTAGGGGATTTTGAATCCGGTGATTCAATTCCAGATGACGATTTGTTAGCTGAATCAATTGCCAAGGTTCAATTTCTCTTCTTCTTTTTTTTACTTGCTTCACTCTTAATTGATTAATGCTTTATGAAAAACATGCTAATGAATAGCGGAATTGATCGTTTCTTTATAAAATTTGTAGAGTCAATCCGCGAAACTTGGACATGAACTTGATCAAGGAAGTTTGGGAGGAACCATATGTAGAAAGGTGGGCAAAAGCAGTTGTGCATTAGTGCAATCAGTTTAGCTATCAAAGGGGATTTTGGGGTCCCGGTCACCCCATGCTGTAAATTTTGTTGGAGAGTCTGCTCTAGGTTCCTGTGTGCTTTGCTTGCGTTTTTTCTTTATTCTATATAGTGCGGAATTGCCGACATACCAAGTCCAGCCGGCTTCTAGCTATGCCAGGATGGCCGATGAGAGGGAAATTGGAAGTTTTCAAACATACATTTTCGATGATCATCATGGTTGGCATATCATATGGATTATGGAATATAAAAATGGAGATGGGAGCATTTGGACGGTGATTTCAGGTGATAAAATCTACGAAATTTTATTCATATGTTAAAATTTTATTTTATTATGAATGTAAGCATGGTTGTTGAATCGAGTCACTTTTTGTTGTAGTAAAAAAAAAAAGATTTAAGAGAGTTCATGAATGAATCATGATACTAAGTTCAATAATAAAACTGTCTTGCTTCATTTTCATTATTTATTGCTTGGTTAACATTCTGTAAGGCCTTTGTAATCATGTTTCAATATCGTGTTTCAGTTTTTTTTTTTGTTGATTATTTTCTAATCTTGAGTTTCCCCTGTTCTGCATCAGATATGCATGTACTATGAGTCCATAATCCATATTATTTCAGTGATAACATGGGTGGGTGTACTGAGGACATTGTTATTTGATCCCTCTTTTTTCTTTTTCTCTTATTTAAGGGACTTACATTTGTTATGCTCAGGTGTAAACCTTGATGGAATCTGTTTTCACTTTTCTTTCTCAGAGAGTTTTTACATAGCTTTATGGCTCTGTAATGATGGTTATTGGAGTATATCCGTCCTGTGGATTTTTGATCTAGCATTCTCGTCTCCCAAAAATATTTTAAGTTTTACATTTTTCCTTTTATTTTCACTGGGCTTTGGGAGAGGTTAAAACTTTTGCAAAACCAGTGAACTTTTGTGGTATCTACCAGATTGGTTCAATGCCATTTGCTTATTTTCTTGGCATATGGTGGAAGTCGTGACCCGTGAGAAGCATTAAAAAATAGCTCGTTTTAGTATGTATAACCTAAGTTGTCGGATTTTGGATCAGTTAATATCCAGAATCAAAGAATCACTGCAAACGTGGTATACTCCAGTACAGTGCTCTGCATCATGGTGAGATCTTTTTAATCTATGAAGTGTATAATCTGTTTCTTCTTCATCGTTTACTATTCATACGAGATACTGGATGCTTTAGCAATCTTGTAAACAAATAATTTCTTTGCCTTGAGCTACTTGGTTGTGAAATGTTGAATAAGAAAGTGGACGTGTACCTATTAAATAAGGAATGTTTCATCTGAGAATGTCTGAATTGGGGTGTAAAGATCTTGATTTCCTCTCATGTAAGATTTACTGTTTGCCTATACTGGGTCCATGGCATAGTGTAGGGTGATGAAATACAGATGGTTTTGAGCTAGGCCAGTGGACCGACATTAAATTTATTTAACAAGTTGAAGTTTGGTGCCCCACTTGTATGAAAGGACACGGTTTGTTCTGCACTGTTAGACATAGACATTCCAAGAAGCTGAGCCTTGTTTTCATTTCCTAATGGGGGTAACATGTTTGTTTACTTAAAATGATTAAAACGATAGTATCTCGGGTGAACATGCTATTCTTTTGTGTTCATTACTTGGCCCTTGTAGTTAAAGGTAGATAGATAATGATTATGTAAAGAAGCTGTTGTTCTCAGTTGTTGATGGATAAGGGAATTGGAAGAACTTGACTGCCTTGTGGTTTTGAACATTTGTGATTTCTTCCTTGCAGAACGATTGTGTGTTTATTGTTATGGATTTATACATCTACAACTTGGTAGACACATAAAAATATTTGTATTTGTTTTAATGCATGAAATGAAAACATTTGTTGAGGATGATAATGCAATCTTTCCATTCTAATTAGGCACCACAAAATCTAATGTTTAATACAAACATGTATGACAAGTTTGATTTTCATTGTATCTATGAAATTTTTATTTCCAAGTCACATATTCGGTAAAATGTAAATGTTATTGTACAGGTAACAAGGTTAAATTATACCAAATCATTCTTGTGTAATTTTGCAATTTATTCATCTATAACATAGGCATAAATTATTAGGAATGTCAAATTTTAAAGGTTAACTGATATGGATGTCCCCAAATTATAATTCGGATTTTGAATTAGCCATTGAACTTCAAATTTAGAATATGAGTGATTGTTTAGTGCAATTAACCCATTAAATATATATATATATTTTCGTTGAAATAAATATATTAATTGTCTAAGTATATTTTGTATTATATTTAATAATGGTATTGTGTTGAAAAGTAGTAGGGTTGGTCAATGTTATATATACACTGTTGTTTATTTTATTTTATTTTATCTCGTGCTCATTTATTTTATAAAATTTGTATTTTATTTAAATAAAATTAATAGAAAAATTAGATACAATCAAAATTGTTTGAAAATTAGAAAAAAAATAAACAATATCGTTTACGATTTTGATTGTATCTATGTTGCTTACAACCTTTTATTAGAAAAATTATAAACGATATTTTCAACTTTAAAATTTTGTAAAATTGTATTTTAAATTTTTGAAACTTTTAAAATGCATAAAACTTTTGATAAATTGTTTTATTACGGTGTATTTATTTATTTTGAGGGTTAAATATGAAATATTTTAAAAAATTAAAATCAATTTTAGGTTTTTTAAAATGTATGCAAAAAAAAATCATTTTAAAAAATTTATGGAAATGATTTAGTTTTAATATTATTGATATAGTGATATTTCAATTTTAGTTTTTTGAAAATATTTTTTTTCAACATTTTAGATTTAAAAAATATTATAGGTTTGCAAATATACTTTAAAAAGTAGGTATTCATGTAAAATTGTCTATCTCTACTACTTTATCTTACCGCAACTAAGGTTTGGAAAGGATTATCACTTCTAGAAGGTTGATATATAACAATTAAGCACTCTCACACAATAATATAACACTTAAAAGAATGAATAACAACTAAAACTACAAGTGTGTACAAGAGAAAATGACAATAATAATAATGAGCTCTTAATCTGCGTGTACTTGTTTCTTACCTTTATATGAGTGCCTTCTGATTGATGATTGAACTACAGACATCTGAAGCCGAGTTTTTAGCCGTTGTCCAAGGATCGGTTTCTTGATGTCAAGGTCAAAGTGACTGTAGTTCCCCCGTCCGTTTGCTAGGGGAGTCAATGAGAATGATAACAAAGTATGTTAGTAAAATGTCTCATCCAACTTTTTAAAGATTTTTTAGTGTATCTATTTTTAATTTAAAATTGGAATTTTGTTGTACATTTTGATTCAACCTTGGTTATCTTTATTCTTGTAACTATTAATGATACATCATTTTGTGTGCCATTATATTCTTTTTACAAATAAATCAAGAAATTCATGATTATTTTATAGTAATTAATACATAATTTCTATTTAACTTAGTAAACAATTTTAAAATGCATGGATATTTTTATTTTTTTATTGAATTAAGAAAAATAATATTAATTGTACTTAAAATTTTAAGAAATTATTATATTTATGATTATTTAAAAAACGAAAACACAATAATAAAAATTAAATTAAATTAAATAATAATTTTAAAATCGAATACTAATTAAAAATAATTTTAAATCAAATTATTAAAAAGATGTCCTGGTGAGCTAAACCACTACAAGATGAAATCAAAACAACCATGACTGAAAGGAGCAAAGACTCAATCAAAACTTAATTTAACAAATTCATCCAAATTGTTATACAACTCCTAACAATATTGTACAATATAAGAAATTTTATCACACATGTATGCGTGTGAAAACTATTGATTTAGAAACAAATATATTTAAAAATAACATACAATAAATAATAAAACGTATAGTTTAAAACTAATTAATCATAATAACATAAGAAATATATACGATATTAAAATAAAAAAATTAAATTATAAGTAAAACAAAATTTAAACACATAAAAACACCAGATTAACAATACTAAATGCACTGTTATTGTTTATCATGATATTGTCATTAATCGTGAGTTAATATCGAGTTGACTTGTGACACTAAATCAATTAACAACATTATTAATATATACAACCGGTGGAGCTAATAAATTGTGCATATTTAAATAAGAACATATAAAAAAAATATTAAAATGAACTTTTGGTTGAGTGATAAATTTAATATTTTACTAATCTAATTAGCATGGATTCAAATCTCACCATATATATTTTTTTAATTTTTATTAAAATAAAAAACTAAAGTACTATTAAATAATTTTAATTACGAAACTTTCACTATTTTCTCTAATTAAATTGTTTGCTCAAATAATGATTGAGATCAACTAATTCAATAACTTAAATTAGGCACAGACGTATTAACCTGAAATAGCTACAGAATCATTTCCCAAGTTACATGCAAACAGCATTCACCAAAGATGAAGAGCTCATCAAGTAATCAAAGGAAAAATAAGAAAGCCCTCGAGATAAACCATTTTTAGTAAGTCCATACCCAATGTCTACAAACATTCCCACTATTCTGAAAAGATGAAATTATTATTTTCGCTATTTCTTTTACGTTTGAATGATTTAATTTTCAAGCATATTTAATAATTTAAACTAATAGAAAAATAATTGATAGAATTTTTCAACGAAATAAAATTGAAAATCATAAGTAGATAAAAAGTTATTTATCACTTAATGTGGGATTTTTTCAATTATTTATATTCTTTTAACATTATCTTTTAAGGCGATTGAGTTTTAACTTTATTGATATTGACATTATTATTAATGCAGGAGGACTTGGTTTCAAGTATGCTGAACTGCATTGTCCTCTTATTGAAGGGGTGAGGAGGTACTATGAATATTCTAGGCATTGTATAAAAAAAAAAAACCTATAATGAGATTAATGTTAAAAAAAACATTATCCTTTAAATATTTTACCTTTGATTTTTTAAAAAACAATCTAATTACCTGCCATATTTATTTTAAGTAATATAACTAACAGACTTTGTAACTTAAATTAGTACTTAATTTTTTAGTTTATCAAACAACATCTTAACTATAGTAAATTTAATTTAACATAACTTGATCTATCTATTTTTACAATATCATTAGTTAATCTAAATATTTAATTATTAACCATTTTAATTAAAATAAAAAAGATTAAAAAAAACAACTTCAAACTTATCTCAATTGCATATTATTTTGTGTTTAGAGAGGTATTTTTTTTTATTAAAATATCACATCAATTTTAATTAATTAGAATAATTAATAATATTAATTATTTAAATTAACTAGAACTAAATAGAATAAATTATTTTAAATTAAAGATTAAATCTTAAATTAGAACATTTCAAAATGACGAATCTTCGAATCCTAGAAGAAAAGCTTTTAACTACTTTAAAGCTTAAACTTTGCTTGGTAGAGTAGAAACAAAAGCTAAATTAGCAACATAAGCTGATTTATTTTTAATTAGGCCTTTAGGTTGTTTTTATTTATTTATTTAGAAAAATAGGCCATTTTTAATTAAACTTTTCCTTTCTCTATCCTAAAAGCCCTAACCATTTTAAAATTTTTTAAGGTTAGAGTTTAGGGCCTGGTGTATATTCTAGAGTTTAGGATTTTCGACTAGAATCGTAGAAGTTCATAGGTAAATTTGAGGGGTCAGGAATGTGATAACATGCCTTACAATACATACATTTCATATGTCATGGCGGGATAGAACCATCACCTTAGAAGCCCATCGTGGGGAAATCTAGTTTCGGGTAATAATGCTTGATACGATTAGGGGTTAAAGTCTAGGTGGAGGTCCTAGTCAACAATCGTGATGCGGTCATGGGTTCGAGTATAATCGGGGGCCAAGTGACAATCGTTACGTGGTCAAGAGTTCAAGCTTTTTGGATACCCGCAAACAATGCCCTATGTATATCATATATAAGATTGATGGCATAATCATACGAAAAAACTCTAGGGACTTCCGATGTAATCAATGTAACTTTTTATCTCTATTTCCAAGTAGTTAGTATCTTTGACCTTTCATTCTTATCCAAAGGCTAACACTGAGGTGGACACAAGAGGGCTCTCAGGTGGAGAGCGGATGTTCTGGAATAGTAAAGGTCAAACTCAAGTCGGCGCATCAATGGTTGTACTTAGTAATGGCTTATTTAATAACGACAACCGTCGTTGCCCCAAAAGGAGCATAACCTTTACTACACCACAATAGTCGCTCCCCACTTGAGAGTCCTCTTACATCCACAACGTTGCCGGCCTTCGAATAAAAAAAGAAGGTTAAAGGTACCGATTACTTGAAAATAGAGAAGAAAATTACATCGATTGTAGCGGGAAGCCCCAGAGTTTTTCTGTATGAATATGCCCTCAAACTACTGTATGGTATTTATAGGGCATCATTTTTGGGTATCCGAAAATATTGAGCTTGTGGCCGCGTAACGACCATCAACTAGCTCCCCCATTATACCCCGATCCATTACCGTATAACAGCCGATGATTGAGACCTCCACGTAGGATTATTTTCTTTCAAATAATATTGTGGATGCAATGCTTCCTTTATTCAGACGATCCAAATGTGTTATATATTGTTAACTTACGCATAATTTACGTTACACAAAAATGAAGATAAATGTAATGTTCGAATAAAACGATTTATTTATTTATTTATTTACTTTTGTATATATTTACATAGCAATATTTAGGTACATTCGGAGGTGCGAGCCTATAAACTTCCTCTTTAGTGTCATCACCGCTAGGACTTTCACCTACTAATACCCCATAGCCTTCATCTTCGAGTTTGCTAGAATCATTCTCGTCCTCCGTGGTTGATTGCTGCGTCGTCCTAGCCTCTCATCGTGTATCCAACACTCTAGCGATCGATGGTTACGTCGATGACCCACCTGATAAAACAATGATGCAGGCGGTGTTTGGGTCACTATAGCTGAGTAACCATAAGGTGCCCCAAATCTCAAGTATGTTGGCATTGCCCTGGGCATCTACATCGACGTCGAGTGTTGCATGGGCATCTGCATCGGCATCGTCATCAGTGGTGGTGCATGCCTCGGTATTTGACCCGACATTTGGGTTGGTAGGGTGTGAAGTATGTGAGGGACGTCGGTGTAGAGAAATATGTACCTACAGGAATAGAAGAACCAACCACTTGCTGTAGTGGTTCGTAGTGTGGTGGTGCTTGTGAAAGAAATTGGGGTTAGTGAAATGAACTGGAATAAGTGGAGTGAATTGACCCATATATTGCATAGACACAGAAGACGCTTATTCTGCCGGGGCCGGTGACAATCTCGTCGTGTGATCGCGTCTTATGTTGGTGCTGTGGCAGTCGTCGTTACCTCATGCGCTAAATTTTCCTTATCTTCTCCTCCAATGACAGTAGATACAACTTGCCGGCGAGTCTGAGCCATGGTAGGTACTCGACATCTACCATCGTGCTCGCTGAGAAAAATGTTTCGCGGATGAGTAAGGATTGCATCCTACGATCCTAAGCCTCAATGTGCTGCCCGTACTGCTACGCCCAGTCATCGTCATTCTTCCTCTATATGTCCACATTGTGTAGCTCCTTCAGGTCTCGCGGTGGCGGCAGAATTCGTTGCCTCTACCCGAACTACCACAACACCTAGTCTGATTCATGTATTTCCATTGTCGCGTACACTACCAATGACATCTTGGTGTCCCACATCTCCCGATTAGCCAACACTCCCGACAGGATGCAAGATATGATACCGGTATCGGTGTATGATATCCATTCAAACTGAAAAGCGGAATTGTAAATATCATTATGTACAATTTTTTTATGAATCATTGCATAATTAATATAGGTTCGAAAGAATAAGTAACTAACCTCAGCTTCCGAGCGTTGATCTAATAGCAACCTAAAATCTTCCAACTCGTCGGGCAGTCCCATGTAACTCAGCCCATGATTCCACCTGTACAAGCGTTATGTTAGTTGAAACGTATAATAAATAAAAAAATTGATGTACAAACTATGTTTTTATTAATAAATTATGTTTACCTCGTCACCAACAGGAATGTGTATGGGTCGGTCACTCTAAGACGTAGAAACGGTAGTCACCACCAGGTCCAAAACTGCAGCAAGAGCAGACAACCGCCAATCGATATCATATTCAGTGCCGTGGCCCGACGCATCTCTCAGTATAATGTGGATAAGACAACAGATTTCCAACTTGGTTTTCCACATTCATTGAAGTCCACTAGCTGTAGTAGCCACCTTACGTGCACCAAATTTCGAGATTTTTTGGGCATTAAAATGCCTCGATTAACCTCATGATGAATGCTCAGGAGCTCGTCGAAATTATCCTCCAACCAATTTATCGATATCCGACCACCTTCAAACTTGTCTGAGACCTTTCCTAACAGTGCTTTGCAGAGGTCCACTTTACCTGGAATGATTGCTAATCCCATGATGAATGGCCACTGGCAGATTGAGTTATAGTGCTACGTCCTTGATTGTGATTGTACATTCGTCGCATGGAAGGTGAAAAGTTTGTGTTTCGGGCATTCGTCAATTCACCAACGTGTTAATTAGAGTAAGATCGAGTTTGCAGCCCCTAGTCATGCAGGGCACATGCAAGAATATAGCCTCTTGCAAGTGACCACGAATTTTAGAGATCATAGGTTTTTCCATATTATGAACGAAGCCCTTTAGAACATAACCATCCACCTATTTATAAAATAAAAAGTTCAAATAAAAAAATAACTAAATTTAACATAATTGAAAATAATGAAATTTAAAATTTCATCTTATCATTACTGCTTGGGCGACAAAAATATGCTTGTGGTTGAAGCGGATTAAAGAAGCAACCATTTGTGAGAAATCGATTTGAGCGAATAAAAATGAGATAATTAAAAATAATAATATTTTTAAGTGAAAATATCGAAAAATTTTAAACGGGAGAGTTGACAGAGTTGAGAAAATGATGTGAATGACAAAAATTAAATTTGGGGGGTATTTATAGGGTAAAAAAAATTAACCGTTGGAAAATTTTAAATTTGTTTACCATTGGTACGGCAACGTTCAAAAAGTCGTTGCTTTGTTATTGTTGGAAGAAAGCGCGTCTAGTTGACTGCATTTTTCCTTTCTCTCTCCTAAAAATGATCTATTTCCTTAAAAAAAAAAGGCCTAAAGGCCTTATTAAAAAACAAAATCGGCATTTAAGCCTAATTTTGCCATTAAGATGAAAAGTAACCATCTAACCTATCTTCTCTCCTCTTTCTTTTCTCCCATAGGAAACACACTTAAAATTTAAGGTAAATTTCATTTTAATTACTTAACTAAAAAAAGTTATAATTTGATCACTGAACTATTCAAAAATTTTTATTTAACTAAATTATTTAAAAGTTTTTATATAAGGCATTGGTTTGTTAACTTCTTTTTTTTTAAAAAAAAGTACCGCCAATGAGCTCCAAGCAACAATTTGATACTCGGTACGATGGATCAATATCCATCAATTAATTAAACATACCATTTATCCAAATCGATCTAACAGTTTGTGTTAAAGGTCGAAAAAGGAATTGTTTGAATTTCGATTTGAAGATTCTTAATATCCAAAGCCATTTCATGAAAATAAAAACATAAACCGTAGAAAAGATGGAGGAAAAAAACTTTTGATTGATGAAAACAATATAAACAAAAAGAAATATAATATCGAATTTAACAACTCAATAACTTTAATGAAAACTTTTAAATAATTTAATAAATAAATTATAATTTTTTAAATTAAAGTACCAAAACAAAAAACCTTCCACATAATTAATATAATTTATTCTAAAATTTATGGTATTTCTACTTTTGTATTTCTTCTTTCATCCTTGCACTTTGGAACTCAACCCTAAAGATTTAGGGTTGCTGTCGAATGCTTCTGCCCGGAGACAATCGATCATCAAGTCCATAGGACACCTAGAAATTCATATTATGCCCATATCTAACATAAGAACACCATATTGTAAATCAAGGGTAAACATTTCCCGGTAAACTAGAACTAAAATTCAAATTAATACTTGAACATATGTCCCCAACTCAACGAGAAGATAACAACACAATGTTGTTTCCAAAACTAAGATTAAACTTGATAATTACGGGCATCCTATTTTCTTTCATTCCATCAATGCAAGAAAGCATAAACAGCAGTGGAAATGTAAACCAAGAGAGCAGAAGAAACCAGAAGAACTAAAGCCGTGACTGAGTGAACCGCAGACTTACTCCCACAAGACAACATCCCCAATCGGATCTCGATCACATTCACCATCGAAAGCATCAAAAACAAGCACCCCATAACCGACCCCACCGCCGACCCCATCATCCCCAACCTCAGAACTTTAAGGTTAATGTGGGCCCTGATAGCTTCGTCCACGTCTTTGCTGTTCAACAAGTTGATGGCAAGCTTCAAACCCTGAGCTACCAGGGACGAGAATAGGAAGAAACTGAAGGAGACTACCTCGAAAACCAAGAGCTTTTTCGCAAAGTCGATGCCGGCGTCGCAGGGGGCTCGATTCTCGAGGCTATGTTGGCCTGGCGTGGTTAAAGAAAGGCCCACGAAGACGGCGATGGTGAAGAGGGAGTTGACGTTTACCAGGCCGTCCAAGGCCGTGACGTGAACTCTTGTTGTGGATGAAGAAGAAGACGATGTGGAAGTCAGTCTTCTTGGGTCCTGCTCAGATCTGAGAAACAGATGAATTTACAGTGTGAAAGTGAGATTTTGAAAGCAAAAAAAAAAGAAAAAAAAAAGAGAAAACAATTTCAATGAAAATGAAATTAAGGGAGGAAAAGGAAAAGGACTTTACTCATCCATTATTGAGTCTTTGAAAATCGGGATCTTGTTGCTGCTTGAAGGGTTTATGTTTCCTGGAAAAGGAGAAGTAAGGCAGCGCTTTCCTTTTAATCTTTTAGATTTTTTTTAAATTTTTCTAATTTGTTGGACTTCCTGATAGTCGATGAAGAGAATTGATAAAGTAAGTTTTAAACAATGGCTAAATCATTTATAAAAATAAAACAAAAAATCAATGTCTCTCAAGATACATAGGTTAGGACATGAATATAAAGTGGAATAACATTGAACCATCCAACTAATGCTTTCTTCTTTAGGTGTTGAACACATACGACCTTAGTGTGTATTTTCAACTGCCCTTTCTATCTTTCCTCTCGCCTCTCTCTTGATTTGGTAAGTCTTTTTTCCTTTTGCCTTCTTTGTCTTTCGGAAAAAAAACTTCGAGATCTCCCCTCTCCTCCTCAAGCTTTTGGCTACTAGAATGGTGGTGGTGTACCACCACATGATTTTTCCAAGTCTCTCTTGGAGATAGCTTATCTCCTTTTCTCTAGACGGGGCTCCTGGCCTCTCGATTTCTTCCGCTTCGTCAAGGTTCCTACGTTTGGTAGAGCACCGTATCCCAAAGGCTTCGGATCTCCTTAAGTCGGTGACTCCCAACAATGTCCATGGTGGTGACGCTGATTGTGGCACTCCGAAAATTTTGATATAATATGTGACATAATTCTGAGTTTGAATATCGAGAAAATTTTAAGAACAAGGTATGGAACAAATCAGATAAAAAAAATTTATGCAATAAATTTTATATTTGAAAATGAATACGTGAAAGCAGCTGTAAAGATGGGGCAAAATACTAAAAAAGCCAATTTTTTTTTAAATTAACCGAAATAAGCCCGGTATTTTTTTATTTATTGGAATGGGCCCTTTTCCCCTAAATCGCGTCCACGTAAGCGCGAAGTCAGGGGATATGTCAGCAAATCGCGTCCATGTCAGCGCGCTATGCTGACGTGGCAACAAAGTGCGTCCTTGAAAGCGCGATTTGTGTCCACGTCATCAAAGCGCGCTGACGTGGACGCGATTTGCTGCCACGTCGCGCGCACTTGGGGACGCGATTTCGCCGTGTTTCCCACATTAGGATTTTTAGGGTTTTTCAGATTTTTAGGGTTTTAGAGAGAAATTAATTAATTAATTAAAATTAAATTACGTTTTGTAATTAAAATTTATTAAATTTTAGGGTTTAGGGTTTCGTAATTAAGTTAATTAAAATTTATTCAAAATTGGATTACGTTTCGTGTTTATGGGTTTTTAAGATAAAATCAAAGCAAGATGATTTATCAGAAGGATTTTTGCAGTCGCGCCTACGTGTACGCGCTTTTGCTACATAGGTTCTGGAAAAATAATTTCCAGTTGACGTTTCTGAGCAAATAGTATAAAAAACGCTTCAAGCAGGATGCTATATGCAAAAAATTTGTGAAATCTTGCACTCCTGGATGCTATATGTGAAGAATTTGCGAAACCGTGCCCATGACTGCAGTAGTGACAGGAACCTCCGATTTTTGCTCTCCTCGGTCGCGTCGCCCCGGACATCTCCCGATATAATGTGGCCAAGACGGCAGACCCCCAACTCAATTCACCGACTGCTCTAAAATCAACGAGTTTCAGCAGCCATCTTAGATGTACGCGGCTCCGTGACAAGTTCGGCACCAGATAACCTCCAATTAACTGAAGAATGTATGCCCGAGCATATCGGATTCTTTCTATTTCAGTTGAATCTTCATCTGGATTCGAGAATGTGTCTCGCAACTAGCCCATCTCAATCTTACCTCCATCCATTTTCTTCGGAATAGCGCCTAGAAGCTCGTAGCACACCGCTGGCAAATCGCTAGATTGGGCAGACCCCGTGACTGGGTACCTATCCACCGACAATCCCAATTGCAAGCTGACGTCTTCCAAAGTGACAGTGCAGTCTCCACATGGAAGATGGAATGTGTGTGTCTCGGGTCTCCACCTCTCGATCAACGCACTGATTAGTTTCGGGTCCACCTTACATCCCCGGCCTACCATCGCCACGTGCCAAAAATCTGCTTCTCGCAGGTAGTTCTCTACTAACGGTGATGGAGGAGCATGCATATTTCGGATATTGTATTCCAATACCCGATCTACAGACTTTTATAACAAATAATAAATTAATAATTATCTAAAAATGCATAAATAAAAAAATCTTAAATAATATTTAAAAATTAAATTTAACACTTACCATCTTCATTTGTTCCACGGATATGTGGTGCTTATCAAGACGAGTCAATCCTCCGTCCATTACTGAAATCGTACAAATTTTTTCGGTTTAAAAATTAGGGATTTAAGAGTAATTTTTTTATTTAAAAAAATCAAAATTTTTTAAAATTATTTTAAAATAGGGATTTAAGAGAAATTTAAAAGGAAATTGAGAGCTAATTGAGATTAAATATGAATTTGAGAGAAATTTGGAAGGAAATTGAGAGGAAATTGAGAGGAAATTTGAGAGAGAATTTGTTTGTGAAAAAAAAGGGGTGGGGGAATTTATAGGTTTTTTTTTTACCGTTAGGGGGGAAACGGTCAAATTTTTGACCATTGCACTGTTCACGTGCGGTCTAAATCGCGTCCCCAGGGACGCGCCACGTCATCAAATCGCGGCCACGTAAGAGAGCTTTGCTGACGTGGCAACAAAGCGCGCTCTCAAGGCCACGCTTTGTTGCCATGTCATCAAAGCGTTGACGTGGCCGCGCTTTGCTGATACATCCCCTGACATCGCGTTGACGTGGATGCGATTTAGGAAAAAGGGGCCCATTTCAGTAAATAATAAAATACCGGGCCCATTTCGGTAAATTTAAAAAAAATTTGGCTTTTTTTGGTAAATTGCCCGTAAAAGTGAGTTATTATTTATTGATTGACTAAAGGATAAGTTGAAATATGCCTTGCAAATAGATTTTGGGACTAAATTAAAAATTTTTAATAATATAAGGATTAAATTGTAATTTTTTATTTTTATTAAGAAAATAATTTTCACAACTCATGAAATTGTATTAAAATTAAATTTGTTCTAATTGCCAAAATTTAAGAAGAAATAATGAAAAGAGTAAAATAATAATTTTTCATAAAAGATAATTTGATCAATTTTCAAACCTCTATAATTAAAATAACATTTAAATATGATATTTGATATTTAAAATTATTTTAGATAGTTGAAATTTTGTATTAAAAAATCAGATCACAATTTAATAAAATTAGACTTGGATAAATTGGGTTTGGACTTTAGGCCCATTTGATGGTCCTTTTTAATAGGAAAAGAACCTTCATCAGCACTCATTTCTCCCTTCACCAGCCAGCACCAGCCTCCACGGCTCTTCTTCTTCCACCTTTCCATTTTTTGGTTTTCTTCTCCATTTTCTCTTAAAAGTTTCACCTCCCACCTTTAGATACTGTTTTCCATGGAAACAACATTCTAAGCTCATGTCTTCCATCACTTTAATTAATTTTAGTTTAGGGTTTATAAAGTTTTAGTGAGAAAAGTTAAAGTCAAAGTGAAAAAGCTTTAAGAAGGTAAGAAATGGCTTCCTACAACTTCATTAGCTTGATATTTGTTGTGAAATGTTATGAGAAAGCTTGGAAGGAATTTATATTAATTTTTGAATGTATTTTTTTTGTATGAAAATGAGGAAATGATTATTTAAAATTATATGTTTCTTTTAGTTTGTAATAATATTTTGTATATTATAATATTTAAATTTAATGTTTAAGATTATATTTTAGTTAGTAAAAAAAATTGTGTTTAAGTTTTAGGGAGAAGAAAAAGTAGGTTTGTGTTTATATTTATATATTTTTTAATAAAGATGTTGAAAAATTATGGGTTATGGAAATTTATTTTAATTACTTTTTATTTAGTTGGTGATTAAAATTTTTATTATGTGAATATTTCATTTAAATAAAAAAATAAAATTATTAACGAAAATGAGTTGTGGTAAACATTATTATGTGGAAGCGTTTATGTTTTAAAATGATATGTTTATTCAATTTTATTTGTGTAAATATTGAAATGAGTTCTTTAATCAGAACAATTGATTACACAACCATGATGAGTATGGATTAGTAAAATTTTAATTACTTGCTATTCACGAGTATATTTATAAAGTTTCACTTCATTATTTTTTTAATTGATATATTTAACTAATACATTAATTTATTATGGAGAGGGTGAGTACTGCATCTTGAGGGCACGTGTCCATAGTTCGACCTACCGGCCGGATGAACTTATTTTTCCATATTTGGATGTCACTAGATTTAGAGCAATGGCATTGATTATAATGTTTGAGTTAAGGGTTGATTTAATATCCGCCTTGGTTGAGAGGTGACGCCCACCCACACAATTCATTTATCGTATGGGAGTGCACCATCACCTTTGAAGATGTCGCATTGCAACTCGGGCTCCCAATTGACGATGATGTGATCACGGATTCAATTAAAGTGTTTGACTGCATTATTTATAGTAAAACATAACACCAAAAATATATATGAATTTAGAATGGCGGTGTCCGCAAGTGCACGAGTCAAATTGTAATATAGTTAGTACAACGAAATACTTGAAAGTATTCTGATGATCATACCCATGGGAGGATAGAATAAATTATGAAAGTATTTTTACAATAATAAGTCTAAGTAGTACTAACTAATTCTTATATTATGATAAACCATAAAATAGATTAAAGAGATACAAATAAATAACGAGAATAAATAAATAAAAATAAACAAACGAATTAAATAGAAAAACTAATCAAGAAGATTAACTCGCTTCAGGGTTTGTAATTAACTTCAAAGTAGGGTTTAGGGTGGATTAACTATCGATTAACTAATTATTATCTCTCGACCTTTAATTAACTAATTGATTGGTTGATACTCGCTTATCTCCTAACCTCACTTTTTCGATCAAGATAAATTACGATTTACTAGGTTCAACTTATCTCCCAACCTTATCTAGCTTATGAACTTCCTAGGGTTGTCAATCCTAGTAGTTTAGAACACGTAATCTATACCAACTAACTCTCTTGAGAAAACCCTGAATCCTCCGTTAATTGTATCCCCACTCACTCGTTAATCTCCCTTATGAGATTTAGCCACTCATGTTATTTATAATCTCGACTCCAATTGAATAAATCATGAGAAGAACACAATTGATTCGAAAGAAAAATGAGATTTGATATTGAACGGGGAATGTAGTAGCGAATCGCTTGATTGGAATAAAGAAATAAATCGAATGCAAAAGAGAAAGTAATATAGAATACTTCAATAAAAATAAATAAACTCTTGGATTGAAACTAATTTCAAGAGGAAAAATAACTAGTTTATGAAAAGCTGAAAGAAAGTTAATCTATTCCTACTCTTAAACTACTAAGTTTTTTGAGTGCGTCTAAGACGGATTAGTTACATCAAACCCCTAATGTCTTATTTATAAAAGTATTGGCAGCCTAAATTAGGTCTTTCGCATGTCCTAAGTTTTTGTATAAAATTGATTGCGCGAACAAAAATAACCTCGACATCCTTGAGCAACACGTCGACCAGTGTCGCACCACCCAATGTCTATAACGCGACACAACATGCAAAATACACTTTGTGTTGTTCGTTTTGTGCCTTAATGTATCGGGCAGCTTGTGCGTCACTCATCCCTTGCTTCCACGTCAATTGGGCCTATAATTCTTCATTCTACTCACTCAATTAAATATATTAGCACAACCTAAGGCTCATGTTAGCCTATTGGGTCATAACACTTATAAAATGTGTTAAAAACACTTATTTTATTAATATTTAATCTTGAGGCCTAAATCTTGAAAATGTAATATTAAATACTAAATTTTCTAGAAAATAAGCTCTTTAACTGCGAAAATGACCCGGATTAACTACTACATTGACGGCAGGCCAAATACCCCACACTTAAGTCTTTGTTTGCCCTCAAGAAAATTAAACAAAAAAAATATATAGATACAAATAGGCAATTATAAAGTAAACAAGTTAAATAAAATTAAATATATATCTCCATCAAAATGTATATACGAATATAGTATTTATTTTTGCAGGGTATAGTCAGTTCGAATAATTTTTTCCTACTCAATTTATTTTTGTCCATGCTTTGAACTCTAATGTAGTAATATTTCCTCGTATAATCCCTTATGATTTTTTTTTATTTGTGGCCAATACGATTGAGATTTTTCTCAGGCACTTTTTGTAAGGGTTATACTAGTCATACTACACTTTTCAATAACCATATATTTTCCTTAGTATTTTCTTTTAATTCGAACATCCTATACTTCTACAAATATAATTACCTATTTGTATCTACTTTTATCACTTGATATTTTAATCTCTTTTTTCCTATTTACAGTTTAATAAACTGAACTAATTAGTCTAAATATAAAAAACCTAAATTATTAAACTTCAGGCTAAATTTACAATTTAAACAAACAATCTAGGTATATGCTCTTAACCAATCACTTGTATTTCTGTAAGCTCAAGCACATAGAAAACATGCAAATAAAAATTAAAAACTAAAAACAAAAGAAAGAAAATAAAGTAATATAATAGAAAAAAAATTAAAAATTTTTCTAAGTCACCCCTACACTTTATTCGACACATTGTCCCTAATGTGCAATTAAAAATGTAAGGGAAAGAGGTTACCCAATTGGCGTGATACGTGCAACTCAATTGGTGGGACTACTCCTCCTGTTAGTTTTGGCTCAATGTTGTAGTGCCTTCAAAAATTTTGGGTTCCTACTAAAAAAATGCAATATCTATATATATAAAAACATCAAAGTTCTTTAAAAAAGAGATCAAAACAAACCAATAACCATCATCCCCAAAAACTAAAACTTACGTACCAGGTCCAAAGTAAAAATAAATTAAAAATTGTTCAAAATTAGTTGGAATCAGGCTCTGACTCATCCCCATCGTCTTCTTCTCCTAGCGGTGGAAATCACAAGATCATGTCTGGTAGTGGCGTTGGCGTCGGCCATCCATTTTGTTGCGCAATGCAAATTGGGATATCGCCCATGTCTTGCATCCAACGTGTTTTCCATTTAAAGATTGACATGTCTTATAATCCTGTCGTTTGTGATGTTTGTGCTTTGGTCTTCCTCTTATCCAGCCTTTGGGGATCCTTCCTGTGTTTTGTTTGTTGTTCGGCTTCTTGCTTTTGCTTCCTTTGGAGTTCAACAAATTTTTCGTACATGTTGTCCCCAATTACGCTCCTCGTCGATCGCGTGAATGGTTCGGCAGGAGACATGGGAACTTCAGCTCTTCTACATAGTGTCGTGAACAAGTGCGGGAAATACATACTTTGTTTACGGCTTCGTAAGCACTTCACCATCTCTTTGTAGATCCAATGGCCAATGTAAATTTGTTTTTTCTTTAAAATCGCATAAAACATAACCATTCTGTATATGCAGTGATGTTAGATGCATTGTGTGTATGTGCCAGACGAGTGTAAATAATTTGCATCCACATTTTTGTCATTGGAAGCTTGATGACTATGTTGAATTTTAAAGGCACTGGTGTTGGCATTGCAAGTCCACTCGCCACAATCCTCTATCAAATAATTACCTCCATATCTAGGTTCTCAAATGTGAATAAATTTATATTTTCCAAATAATCGTGGGAATGATATAGGGCATCATAAAATTGATATATTTCTAGTAGCGTAGTCGACACTTTTTTTCCCTGAATGGTGACTTAGGTAATCATTTCACCCTGTCTATGATTTTATCGATCCTTTAGGGCAACATAGAATCCATAAACTATTACTTCAACCACTAGTTCGGTTGGTGTGGTGCAAAATTTATTCTAACGGTGGTAATGCACCAAATCCCATATCTCGTCGTAGGTAGACACGGTGGGGTCGAATCCACATTCTTGAATGAATGATTGGACACTCATCTAGAGATAGAATCTCTCTACTTCAGAATTGGTGAATCGATTATCATTAAAGTTGATTGGTGCCTCGGTAATGCATTATTGTTTTCTTGATTTCATTGAAAAAATTGTGACAACCCAAATGGTTAAAATTAATTTAAAAAAAAGTTAGAGTACAAAGTACAGAGATTGATCTTCTACTGATGTAGATTATATGTTTTGAACAAAAGAAGACAAGTAGTCGACGAGTCGAGCAAGAGGAGAATGGAGGATGGATCACTTGTAGTGTTTGAGGATCGGGGATATGAAAGAACGAAGCTGCTGTTCAAGATTAATGGGCGATGTCTAAGGGATGTTGTAACTCATTTAGGGTGTTTGAATGGTGCGTATTTAGAGTTAAAGATGGTGACTATAAATAGAGCTTCAAACGGGCTTTTAGCTAAACGATAGGCCAAAATTTGTTGAAAATTATTGGCGTGTCGCACTATAGCATGTGCATGGCATGACATGAAGACTAAAATTTCCTGTATTAGCTATGAGGACATTGTGTTATGCCATAGAGACCCTATGTTGCGCCACGACAACTGGTTTTTGGGGATTTGACTTTGAAATAGTCATGTTGTGCCATGGCTTCGGTGTGTTGCAACACGAACTTGCCTCTACCACGTTTCTTGGTGCACCGAGGTCCTCCGATCATTCATTCTTATCCTTGATTGGCTTCGATTTCCTCTATTTCATTCGGAAACCTGTTTGCTCCTAATTTTTCCATGCAATATTAATAATAAACTTCTATATTCTAATTATTGAATACTACTATACAATATGAACAACTTAATTTACTTCTGATGGGTTTATCTATGTAAAGATTACGAGCTCGTCTAGCGTCCGATTCCACTGCTCTTCAAATTTTCATATGCCGCCCTTCCTCTTTTATATAACTCTATATTCTAAGGCTTACTTCTCAACCTCAGATTTAAAGGTACCTCCAAAATATCGTTTCAATCTTTGTCCATTCACTAGGAAGTTCCTACCATCTTTTGTTGTGAGTTCCACGACGCCATGGGGGAAAACGCGATCTACCGTAAATGGTCCTGTCCACCTTGACTGTAGCTTTCTTGGGAAAAGTTTTAATCTAGAGTTGAAAAATAGTACCTGCTGTCTCGGTGAATAGGATTTTGTTTTGATCATTGTGCCATGTCTCTTTTTATTCGTTTCTTTGTAAAGTTTGGCATTTTCATACACCAAATATCTTAACTCTTCTAATTTGTTTAGTTGAAATAATCTTACTTGCTTGGCTAAGGTTGGATCCAACTTCAGTTCTTTAATTGCCCAATACGCCTTTTTTTCTAACTCTATTAGCAAATTACAGTTCTTCCCATAAACAAGCTTATAGGGTGACATATCCAATGGTGTTTTGTATGTAGTTCAGTAAGCCCATAAAACATTATCTAATAGCATGCTCAAATCCATTCAGCTTGGATTTATTGTTTTTTCTAAAATTTGCTTGACTTTTCGGTTGGAAACTTCTGCTTGCCCATTGGCTTAAAAGTGATAGGTCATTGTAATTCGATGCTTGATGTTGTATTTGGCTAGTGCAATGTCCACTTGTCGACTGTAGAAATGGGAACCTTTATTACTAATTAAGGCATTGGGATTCCGAATCATGCGAATATGTTCTTTTGCAAGAATTTCACTACTGCTTTCGTATCATTAGTTGGTAGAGCAATTGCTTCAACCCAGTTTGAGACGTAATCCACCATGAGAAGAATATATTGGTTTCCAAAAGAACTACAAAATTATCCCATAAAATCTATTCCCCAGACGTTGAAGATCTCTAATTCCAAAATCCCATTTTGTGGCATCTTATCCTTTCTTGAAATGTTCCCTATTCTTTGGCATCTGTCACATCTTTGCACAAATTTATAAGCATTTTTGTTTGTAGTAGGCCAATAGAATTCTGATTGTAGCACTTTATGTGTTGTTCTCTTGCTTCTACAATGGCCTCTACATGGAGATGTATGGCATCCCATTAGAATACCTTCAACCTCTTCTTCAGCTACATAATGTCGGATTAACTGATGGAAAATTGCCAGAAAATATATGGTTCCTCCCATGTATGTTTTCTGGCATCATACTTGATCTTCTTTTTTTTTTTGTACCCATGTTGCAGCCATCGGGAAAATACCTTGGGCTAAATAATTAACAATTTTTGCATACCAAGGTGTTATAGAATTTGTTTTGAGTTGGAATAACTGCTTATCAACGAAGTTCTCGTTTATTTCAATTTTCCTTTTTTCCTTTAGTTTCTAATTCTAATCGTGACGAATGATCTGTAATTTGATTTTTTTGTCCATTTTCTATCCAATATCCATAAATCAAACTCTTGGAAGAGGAGCACCCATCTCATTAGTCTTGCTTTTGTTTCTTTTTTCTTCATCACGTACTTCAATGTTGAGCGGTTCGTATAGACATAAACTCGGTTTTCCATCAAATATGGTTTGGATTTCTCATATGCAAATACATCTGTTAACATTTCTTTCTCTATGGCAGTGTAATTGCATTGAGCTGGAATAAATGTCTTACTTGACCAAGGAATGGCGTGAAAAACCTTGTCTTTTTCATGTCCCAATACTACTCCAACTGCATGATCACTCGCATCACACATAATCATAAAAGGCTATGTCCAACCAAGGCTAACTATAATGGGTTCTAAATTTTTTTTTGTTCTAGAACATTGAAAGCCTCGATGCATTTTTTGTTGAAAAGGAATATCTTTTTGCAATAGTTGGCTTAATGATTTCAAGACTTGTGCAAAATATTTTATGAATCATCTGCAAAAGCAGGCATGTCCTAAGAAGTTTCTCACTCTTCGAACATTCTTTTAATGTGTTAGCTTCTCTATTACTTCAATCTTAGCCTTATCGACTTCCAGGCCTTTCTTTGAAATATGATGCTCAAGAATGATCTTGTAACACCCCAAAGTTGGCAGATCCATGAAGAATGCGTGTAGATATGAATCTGGTGCACTATGGTAGTATAGTCTGCTGTTTTACAAACTTTTGACAAACTAAAGTTGGCACATAAAGTATCCGTTCGTAGAAATATCTAAGGATTTCGTCTAGGGGTATTCTTTAATAGAAGAAAGAGTACAACAAATGAAAGATACACCTAAGAGTTTTGACTAAACATGAAGCGCCTACTAAGAATATGGGAAAGCTGTAAGGGACTAAAGTGTCTTTAAGACCGCTCCCTAAGAGAGTCTCTGTCAAGATATAGTATGATCGATTTGTATGAGTATTGTTCGAATTGGATATCATATTAGGTTAGTTAGTAGTTTTTGGGATTTTGCAGCAATATAAGGAAAAGATTAGAGCAAAGAGCAGCGTAGCAAAATGAACAAGAGATTACTTGTACAGTAAAACAAACTAGCTAGATGAGTCATCATAAGCAGCATGGTTGACCATTTTTCAACAGGAGTAAATTAGATTGATTTGACCTCCTTGTGACTGGTCAACAGTAAGGATAATCTTCATTGAATTTTCTTTCACCTACCTTAAAACTGGTAAAGAAATCAGGGAACCAATATTATATTTAAGGGAAATAGACACTTCAATGGTTTTAGACTATCTGCTTAATATTCAGGTTCATATTTCTAAAACTCAACATCCTCTTCTTTATCTTCGATAAGATTGAACTAAGATAGGTGACCTTTTGGTAAGCCTTATAGTTTTGCACATTATGACTATAGAAGGAAAACAATGTTATAGGAAGGCCTTGCATGGGGTTTGGTTGTAGTTGAAATATTAGTAAAATGTCAGTAATGAGGATTCTAATGGAAATCTTATGATCGTTTAAGCAATTGCTGCTAGATCAAGAAGGACTGCCTAAGTAGGTCTCTAGTGAGTTTCGAAACCTGATTCCTACATGTTATGTAATTATGTGAATAAGGTGCAACATGTTACAAAGTTGTGTACTATATGGTATTAATATCGGCGTGTGTGTAGTTCTTATTTTATACTTCATGATTATATGGGTTGAATGCCTGACAATTTTTTAGTAATGTAAAAAGATGAGAAATAGATTTGTTGTGTAGCCTCTAGTAGGGCAGCTATAATGCTAATTGGATTGACAGATCACGAGATAAATTTGTGGGAGAAGCCCATGGCATCCATCGAAATGGTCTACCAAGACAATAAACACAAAATTCTCTAGAAAGCTTATGTGGCTACCTCTTTCTAGAAGCCATTGTGGCATGTTATCTTAAGAATTAATGGAATAAGTTCTGTAATGTTCAAGTGGAGAGATACTAGTTTGCTGTGTGTGAGATCTGAGTATGATAGTGAGGCATTTTCTAGTAGAATACTTCAAAAAATAACTAGCTGTGGAATCCGCCAAAGTGATCTACCATGATAGGGATCTTGAGACATCTGGGATGTTGGTAGAGTATGAATCCGCCATACTTGAGAACTATTGAATTTTGTATCCTAGTAATCATGGAAGCATGTAAAGAATCTGCTGGGTAGATCTAAGAAGCATAATTAGCTACAATCACTAGGGACTTAAGTAAAGTAGTTAAAGTGAAAAGAGTATAAGATGGATAAGTGAAAAAATTGACTTACAAGTTATCTGCCAATCGAGAATCAGAATTGTATTCGCCATTGTTTGAGAAGGAAACCCAACTTGGGGAGTCAAAGGCATTTACATTTTCGTAGAAAAGGTAAATCTGAGTGAGACTTGCAAGGTTCCTTGGAAACTTATAAACATGTTTTTGGGTTGTAGGTTTGAGAGTGGAACTTGTACGCCAGGAGGGACCAAGCCAAGATTGCACCAGAGTAACAGTACGTGTTGCATCATTATGTATACAGAGGGTACCTTAGAGGCATGACGCTTAGTACACTACACCATGAAGAATATGTTTTTAGCAAAGTTTTGAGTTGTAACCTCTTATACGATTTTGAAGGATCTAACGTATTCTTAAATATTTTCTTTACTTAAATCTTTTGTTCTAAAGATAGTTAATAAAATTAATATGAAGTATGTTTTAAAAATGGTTATACACCAGTAGTAAAAAATTTTTTGCTAAGTGTTTAACTGTTGTAACGCCCAATATCCAAATTCGGTAAATCGGGTCGGGTAAAAGGTGCTATAGATTTTTCTTTCACCATGAAATGCCATTTTTCTCAATTAAGCACCAAGTTAGTCTCTTCACATCTTGTTAAGACCCATTCGAGATTGTGTAAACACTCCATGAATGAATCTCTATAAACAGAAAAATCATCCATGAATATGTCTAATCTTGAAACAACCTAATTTTCAGTGATATCAGAAACAATAGTTTTGGAATCCCGTTTATTTGATAATCAAGTCATTAAATATTATTTATTAATATTTATGAGGTTATTATAGTATTATACTGAATTATGGTCTAATAATTTTAGTTATGTGGAAAGTTAGTCAAGGTATAAGTGTATCGATTCAAAAGTTAGTGGTTTTGAAAATTGAGGTATTGAGACCTCGTTTCTGTAAATTGAGCTCATAAATATTTTTATTAAATATTTATAGAGTTATTGTATATGTAAATTGAATTTTGATCCAGTAATTTTGTTGATTGAATAGTCAATTAGGGTATAAGGACTAAATCATAAAAATAGTAAAAGTTAATTGCTAAATATTTCTATTTGTTAAATGACTTAAATGGTAATTGGCCAAGGTTTAATGTGTCAATTAGACCACTTGTTTTAGGTGGTGGACGGTTGGTGCTATTATTAAGACAAATATATGTTATAATAATTAAATTAATATTAAAACATAATAAAATGTAAAAATAAGGTGTCTATCTTTATTTATTCTTCCTACCACCGAAATTTCAAAAAAAAAAAATAACACCAGCACACCATTTTTGAAAGCTACAAGATTCAGCCAACTTTAATTTTTTGCATGGTAAGCCTAAACTGATCCGTTTTTCATACATTTTATGTTTTGGAGATCGTTGTAACTTAATCTAGCTAACCTGACTATTAAATCGTAAAATTGTTAAAGTTTGAAAATGTTACCATTGATGATTTTAGATGTTTTTAATATTGAATGGTGGATTTTTAAGCTTGGAAATGATTAGGGACTAATTTGTTATGTGATTTTTGTTAGTTTTGAGTTTAGGGACCAAAATGAGAATATATTGAAATTACCATGAAAGTTCTATAATTATAGATATCAGAAGGTTGTAGAAGGATGCAATTGAAATCAGATTGTAAAACGAAGCTTGAATTTGAAAGATATAACTATTTCATTTTTAGGGATTAAATTGAATAAAATGCAAAACTTTAGGAAAATTGTGTAAAATAAAATTAAGTTTCTATATGTATAATTGTAAATTTAATGGCTTTTGACATCAAATGGATTAAATCGTAAAATATAAAACTTAATCAATATGAAAAGATTCATTACATTGAATGAATGTGGGAATGGTATGTAGTTGGATAACATGTATATGATGATGTTGCTTACTTTGTTTCGTTTTTCCTATTTCCTATAGTTATCGTTTTGCGAAATTCAGCGATCTGATCAACTTGAAGGTCACACTATCCAACCATCTTTTGGTTAGGGGTGAGCAAAACTCGATTCAACTCAAAAAAATTGAAAAAAAAAATTAAATTTTGAGTTAAACGAATCGAGTTATTCGAGTCAACTCGACTTTTTTTTGAATTTCGAGTTCGAATCGAGTTTAATTTTTGAATTTGAATAACTCGAATAATTTGAATAAACAAAATATCAAACTATAATATTTTATATTCTTATCCTAAACCCGCAAACCTTTTTAATTTCCCCCCAATACTTTTACACCCTCCCACTTCCCCCCAAGACTTTTACTTCCCTCCCATCGCACCCCATCTACCGCAAACCCATCCCCCCAATTGTTTTTTGAATATTTTCCCCTATTTACTTTTGCCCCCAAAATTTTATTCCCCTCACCCTCAAAACTTTTTATTCCCCCTAAACTTTTACTTTTCACCCTTTACCCTAAATAAAAAATCATCAAAAAAAATCCTTAAACATAAATAGTAATAATTTTATTTATATATACTATTTATTTACCCCCATTTACTTTCCCTCTCAAATTTTATTCTCCCAACCTTCAAAACTTATTATTTCCCCCCTAAACTTTTACTTTTCACCATTTACCCCAAATAAAAGATCATCCAAAAAAATATCCCTAAATATAAATAGTAATAATTTTATTTAGATCTATTATTTATATTATTAAATTAAATTTCATATTTGTACTATTTATATTTTTAAATTGTTTAATCAAATTAAATCTTTATAAATTTATGTTAAAATTGAATTATTGATGATATCATAAAATATTCATGTTAAAATTTTATGTTGGTATCAATTTCACATTTTATCTTTAAGATAACTTTCATTAAAAAAATCACATTTTTTATATTTAATATATTGTTTAATTTCAAAATACATAGTGACAAAAATTAGAAGATAATTGGAGCAACTAAGCAAACAAATAAGCTAACCCGTATATAAAAGATTAATAAATAAATTATAAGGAGATGAAAGTTAATAACAAATTTGATTACGATGGGCAAATTTGATTACAGTGGGTGACAATGGTTACAAAGACCCAAAGTCATTTTTTTTAAAAATTTAACTCGAACAAATATATTCGATTCGATTCGAATTCCATCTCACTCGATTCAATTCGAGAAAATTTTAAATCGAATTAGGATGATGAAATAAGATTAGTCAACTCAATTAACTCGAAATTTTTTCATTCGATTCGATCGAACGCTCACTCCTACTTTTGGTAGATCTTATAAACATTTATTTCAGTTATGTGGCATGTAATAGGAGTGATTTGTATATATAAGTGTTTTGTAAAATTATGTTCTGTGATTGCACAAAGTCTGTGTGCTTGTTGGCATATTAATGTGTTTGATCATGACATAAATTAATAGCTTTGAATCTGATCATTGAATTTGGCATGTGATGGGATCATATAGATACTTGGTTTATTAGATTATGTTACATATGGAAATGATGGGAAATATATGATTTTGTTAATGACTGATAAACGATAAAGTAACATATTTTAATCTCGTTCTTAATGCCTTTTTGGATAATTATTTATGTAAATTGGTGAATTTGATGCTCCTAATCCTTTGAATTCATGTTTCTATACTTATGCGAGCATTTGGGAGCTAAAGAAGCAAAAAAATGAGCGAAAATCGGACAAAAAGAGCACATTTCAAGAGCCACATGGGTTGGGCCTTCCCACATGGACTGGACACAACCCATGTGAGGCACACAACCATGTGCCAGCCTATGTTGATTTCGCAACCTGCTCCCCAAAAATGCAAAAAAACGTAATTTTTATGCTTTCTGAGCTTCTAAATTCTATAAATACCAAATAGAAGAAGAGATAGGGGAGCCATAAGAGAAGATCGAAGAAAACAACTTGAAGAACACCATTGGAGCCAACTCTGAAGTAGATTCCCATCAAGATCGAAGACCTACATTTAATTTCTTTTGAAGTTTTTATAAGTTTCTTTGTTTCTTGTGGTTTTTCTGACTTTGAGATGTTTTCATACAGAATTATGAACTAATTCCATAGATACCTAAGGAAGATGAAACCTATGATGAATTCTATTATTTAATTTTTGTTTTACGCGATAAATACTTGATTCTTGTTTTCAATTATGTGTGATTATTTCTTGTTTTAATTTTTTCGGGATATTAATTCATGTTTAATGTGCTTAATTTAGTGGAGGAAAAGTCCCTATTTAAGAGTAGATATAACATAATTGAGTGGAGTTGCATGCAATCCTAGAAATATGACAACATAATTCTACCGAATTAGAGTAAAATCTAATAAGGAAATCCATAGATTAAGTTAATGCGATGATAGGGGTTTTAATTAGAAAGAGATTTCAATTAATCAACCTAGAGTCAGTTGCTCTTACCATTAAAAGAGATATTAGCATAATTTAGAGATTTCTACGGATCGAGTCATCAAGTGAATAAATAATTTGATTCAGATTCATAATAATAGATGAAGTCTAGGTAGATTATTTCCTAGGTATTGTCTCTATCAATGATTATTATTCGATTATTTTCCTATTTCATTCTCTGTTAAATCCTTACAGCATGTTTGGTTGGCTGTAATTCTAATACATTACAGCCTAATTCAGTGGGTCCATCACTAAGCCATTGTTTGGTTGGCTGTAATGAGCTATTACAGCCCTATTCCATATAGGATTATTTAGGGCAAAAGTGTTGTTTCACGAAATAATGATTCAGGGAATGGGTGGGTAAAAAATTAGGTCAAACTTTCAATTTTACCCTCAGTTCTTTCTCACGTTTGAAGCATTTTTGTGACACCCCTAATTTGACCCTAGTCGAAAGTGGTTTTGGAACCCCAAAACCGAGTCACAAAAATAATCAGATGTTATATTCTGTGCTTATTGAATGTGGAATTTGTATGTGCGAATATTTCGTGCCTTGATTTTATCAAGGCGGTGTTAATTTATAAGAAAGGACCCATGTGATAAGACTTGAAAATGTGATAGGTGAAATTTAAAGTGGCCAAATAATGCATGAGTTATTGACATGAGGGACTTGCATGTCAAATGGACCACTTTCAATTAGTGGCCGGCCATAATGATAGTTGATAGATATTATATGCATTTTATTTTAGCATGATAATAGTTAATGGCTTTATATTATGGAAGAAAGAATAATTAAAAGAAGGAAAGAGTGATAGAAACAAGGTATGTCCATCTTTCTTTTCCCCATTGCCGTAACTAGTGAAAGAAAAAAAAAGGAGAAGAAGAAGCCAAGGCATTCGGCCATGGTTAGTTCATAAATCAAAGGTATGTTAATGTGATTTTTATGTAATTGTTCATGAATTTAAACCATAGTGCATGTGTGAAAATTTGATGTTTTAATTTAGACTTATGAAGGTGAATTTCATGTGATTGACTTAGTTGAGAACCTAAGAAAATATGATAGGGGAATATGTAAGGATCAAATGATAACAAAGTGAGGAAACTTGGGTTTGCATGTCAAATCACCCAAACCTCAAGTAGTGGCCGGCCAAGCAAGGATGGTTCTTCCATTAAGTTGAATTTTTAATGATGCTTTTATTAGTAAATGATTAAAATAGATCAAAAAAAAAATAAAAAGAAAGGGGGAATAAAATAAGAAAGCAAGAGAAAGTCTTCATCTTCTTTCTTTTCTTGAAGTGCCGTGAGCTAGGGAAGGAGGGGAGACTTCATTGTTTTTGGGTTCTAGCTGAAACTAAAGAAAGAAAAAGGGGAAAGTGTTTTGGGGAATGTTCGGTCTTTTGGAGGCCAATTTCTAAGGTAATTTCATTGTAATTTTGTTAAATTTTGATGAATACGAGCTTCACTTCTTTATCTAGCCGAAACCCATTTGCTAAATTTTGGTCTAAGTGGCGTATTAAGTTCGGTTCATGTGTTTTTGAGCTAGGGATTTGTTTTTAAAGTTAAAAGTTGCTGGATAAGTGTTGGATGGACTTGATAATGTTAAAATTATTGAGTGTGTAAAGTTATAAGTTTAGTTTATGATTGGGAGCTTAAATTTAGCTCAAATTTAACTCAATTTCTTATATTAAGCATTTCGGCTATGGTGTGGATTGCATAAAATTTGAAGTATTTGATGTTTGAGAGTTCTAAATAGTTAATTATTAAGTGAGGCTTAGTAATTTTGTGTTAAAAATGAATTTCATTACTAAAAGTGGTATTCGGCTATGTGGCATTGTGTTAAATTTTGGATGTTGTTTTTTTTAATTTTAAATTGACTATTAAGTAAGCTTTAAGGTTGTTAAATGGTAAAAAGAGACTTGAGAGTGATGTTTAGGTGGCTTTCGGCCTTATAGTGAATTATGATTGTTAAAGGATGGACTTAAGTTGTGTATATGGGATTTAACCTTGCCAATTATGTGTTAACAAGGTGAAAATGGTTATGTTGCGCTAATAGAGTGCCGAATGTGAATTTGGTGTTAAGCTATATTTGAATACTTGGTTGAATGATTTTTGATATACCGGAAATAAGGTGCATGAATTATGGATTAGTAATGATTTGAATTTGTTTAAATCTAGCTCAAGAACAAAGGACACTAGCTTCGGATAGGGGAAAAGAGAAAGTAGTTGAATAGCCGATTTGTACTAAGTCGATCAAATTCAAGGTAAGTTCTTAAGTATTTGAGTTTGATTCCATTGTAAGTTTTAAGTGTTTAAACGTTGAGTAAATTTAATTATAATAGGACATGATGAGTTGATTTAATAAGATATGATGTGGCCATGATATGTTCTAAGCTCAAATGGTAAGTTCTTAAGTGTTTGAGCTTGGGAATTTAAGGGTAATTTGAAATAGTCTGCTTCGGACAGCAGCAGTAACGTGACTTTAGAAAATCACCATAAATTTATGGACTTGGATTACAGGCTGAATGAGACATGAAATTAAAGCTTAATGAGTCTAGTTTCTTATAAAAGAAACCGTGTAAGCAAAGGAATTTCCGATAATGAGATATTTAAAGTTGTGTGAGGCGGTGTCAGAATGACTCCGAAATCCCCTGTTCTGTATTTAGAAAATCATTATAAATTGTACAAAAATGGTTATAAGATAAAATTTATATGCTTAGACTCCTTAATGAGTCTAGTTTCAAATTCAATCAATACAACACATTTTGAATTCTGTAAAATGAGAAATTCGATTGGTAGTGAAGAGTGGTCAGATTAGTCAAACAGTGAAACAGGGGAAACTTTAAGAAAAATCTGGTATTGATTGGCCAAACCTAAAATTCTGGACATTTTATGGGTGGAAGATATACGAGTATATATTCAGGAAAAATTAACGGAAAGTGATTTTGAGTTTTGTAGCTCCAGTTAGAAATAATTTAGTGACTATTGCTCAGAAAAAACAGCTTGTGCTGAATTTGAGATTATGTTGTGAACCTTGATAAACTTGTTTTAGTTGCTCACAAGCTATTGATTAAACCCATACTTGAATTCTAAATCGTGATATTGTAAGTTCTTGAGTAATAGAGCTTAAATTATGATTTGATTAGATCATGTTTTAAGCAAATCAAAATCATGCTCTTTGTGTGTGGCTATTGAGCCGAAATTTCAAGAATGATGAGTGTCTTGTGTTTGAGTTTTGCTAACGAAAATGAAATACGAATGTGCCATGATTTATTGTTAAATGTGCATGGTTATTTGAATGATGTCTGGGCTAAGTCCCGAAGGCTTTGTGCTAAGTGACCATATCCGGACTAAGATCCGAAGGCATTTATGCGAGATACCAATTCCGAGCTAAGCCCGAAGGCATTTGTGCGAGTTACTATAACCGGGCTATGTCCCGAAGGCATTTGAACGAGTAGCTATATCCGGTTAAATTCCGAAGGTATGTGATTTGGGAATGAATGATCTTGCTGTAAAAATTTCAGTTAATACGCTTGAAACATCCCAACATTGAGGTATGTTTCGTATGTGCTTTGAATTAGTTGAGCCCTTACAAATAAGAATTCGCTCAGTTGATAAATGAGCTACCGGCCTTTGGCTAAGTTGATCTTTGTGTATGAATAAAAGGGTTGGTAATGTGAAAGTGTATATATGTGATAAGGCCTAATGGCCGATGTGATGAATGTGAAAGTGTATATATGTGATAAGGCCTAATGGCCGATGTGATGAATGTGAAAGTGTATATATGTAACAGGGCCGAGTGGCCAACGTGATGGATGTGAAAGTGTATAAATGTGATAAGTCCCGAAGGGCATTTGTGTCAGCACTATATCCGGGTTAAAACCCCGCAGGCTTTATGCGAGAATATTATCATTGATAAAGGTCCGTAAGCTTCGTGCTCGTACTATATCCGAGCTCTAAAGACCCGATGACTACGTGTGGAGATTATGTCCGGGTAAGACTTCGTAATAAGAATTGCTTATAAATATATTCAATGCGAAAGGTTCAACAGGTAGGTACTCCAAGTTTATATGTGAGCTTGATTTGCACTAAATCATAAGGTAGTTATGTGATGCATACGAGAGCAATCTATGAGACTATTCCTATGATTATGTGACATCGGATCAGTGTGAGAGGCGATGTGAAATAAAAATACGAACAACTATGTTATAATTTGATTGTTATCTGTTGACACTGCTTAAAACTTACTAAGCATTGTAATGCTTACTCCGTTTACTCTGTTTCCTCTGTTTTATAGATCTCATTGCGAAGCTACAGGCTCGGGGATCGTCAGCAACTAGTCACACTATCACTATCCACTGTTTGGTACTGCTATGTTTTGGATTATCTTATGGCATGTATAAAATAGACTAGTGGCGGAAGAATATTTTGGTTAATGTATATAGCCATGCGAAAATGGCTTATATATGTTTGAGCATAATGTTATAATCATTTGGTATGGAATGGTTAATCACTATCATAATTTGTGCTATTTATGCTAAAAGGGCTAGTTGAATCATGGAAACTATGAAATAGGTAAAGTCTACCTTAAAGGCAGATGCTGGCAGCAGCAGTGATGTAGATTTGGAAAATCACTAAAAATAGTAGGATTGGAATTAAATAATGAATAAATTATGTAAACGAACCTTGATAAATCTATCTTCATAGGAAAGTAACGAAACGATCATATGGACAGTATGTTAAGAGATATTCAGGTTCTCGTGAGACAGGGCTAGAACGGTTTCTGGATTCCCTGTTCCGAATTTGGAAATTCATTATAAATTAACCAGAGATAATTAGGAGTCATGCCATATATTTATAGATTCCTCTCTGAGTCTAGTTTCTATAGAAACAAACGCCATCAGTATTGAAGCTCTGTGCAGGGAGATATCCAAGTCATAATGCGCAAAGGTCAGTGTAGTCGATCCCTGTAACATGGGAGACTTTGACTAATAAACTGTACTAATTGGCCCAACCAAAAATTCTAGAAAAAAATATGTAGATGGGCATATGAGTCTATTTTCAGAAAAAAATTACGAAACTGATTTTCTAGTTGTGAAACTCAAGATATGATTTTTAAGGTGACAGTGTCGCAGTTAGCCAACTGCCTGGAAAATTTTAAAATGGACTGCGATAGTAAGCGAATTTAGTCTGTGAACCCCTCGTGTCCGACTCCGGCAACGGTCTCGGGTCCGGGGTGTTACAATTTTATTGGTATCAGAGCTACGGTTTAGTCGATTCTAGGACTAACGTAGCACGCGTGAGTCTATTTATACATGCCATAAAGTGATAAAATGATAGTGTGATGATTTTTGGCTATTAAAATGTGTTTGCTGTATTGCAATGAATCTTGATCCCGATCGAGCTGTAGCAAGCTTCTGACTATGAGAATTTGCGATATAACTTCACTTAGATATGCCTAAATTATTAAGTTGATCAAGTTCGTATCATGTACTCGTATTTGAATTTCAATTTGGATTGGATTATAAGGGTATAAGTGATGCAATTTTGAAAGAGTGTTATGACTATAAATGTGATTTTTGTATGTGGCTATGGAACTGGAAGTTGAATGGTCGATAAGCATGTTGTGTTTGCATTCAAGTAATGTAAATGATATACTAATGTGTATTGCTATATGTGTATATGTACATGAGAATTGAGAGTGATATATCCGGGCTAAGACCCGAGGAGCATTCGTGCTAGTGATATATCCGGGCTAAGTCCCGAGGAGCATTCGTGCTAGTGATGTATCCGGGCTAAGTCCCGAGGAGCATTCGTGCTAGTGATGTATCCGGGCTAAGTTCCGAAGAGCATTCGTGCTAGTAATATATCCGTGCTAAACCTCGAAGAGTAATCATGCTGGTGACGTGTATTCGGGCCTTCGTGCCTAGTAGGCTTCGTGCCGGTAATTTGAGCAAAGTTTAAGTGCTCATTACTATACAAATTCAAATTTAAATGAGATGATATGTTTAAAAGTGTACATACATGATGTTTATAGACTTGGTTAAGTCATATCAATGTGTATTAACGAATGAATAAGAGCGCTATGTATGTGAATAATTAGAGGCACTGTATGTGTGCGAATTTCTTTAACCAAGCACTATGAGTGCGAGATCGGTCAGTGGGCACTGAGTGTGTGAAGTGGAATTCATGTAAGACCTCGTTTGGGACGAAGGCATTGATTTGAGATAGTGTGTAAGACCATGTCTGGGACATGGCATCGGCTCGATATGTGAGAATATGTAAGACCATATCTAGGATATGGCATTGTAAGAGCTATATGTGCTATTGCTGAATGGACACTATTTTGTTAATCTTGTTCAAGAAATTATTTTGGTTAAGTTTTGACATTCGAAAGTTTGAAAGAATTTTTGATGAATGTTGATAATTTTGGATATACGAGTTATGCGCTAGAATAAATCTCATGCCAGTGTATTATATTAGACTTTATGCCTATTCGACTGTATACGGGTAACGTTAACTATGATTGAATGTGCTAAATGAACTAAATGTTCAGGTACGTGGAAGTTGACTTTTCTTTTGGAAATGAGTTTAGTTGAATATTGAGACGTGATAAAGTTATAAAGGATAATTATTGGGATGTTTGAGTATATGTGTACTTTCGGCTAGGTTACAGCTTATTCATGAATGAATATGTGGGTTGACGATGTGAATTATACATGTTAATATGTTCCTAATATGTGTTTGAAATGCATTTGTGAATTAAATTAAGTGATTATTGCTTATGAAATCAAGAAAATGAGATATATGTGCATACTTGTAGAAATGTTTATGTATTTGTTTTAAGATAAGAAAATGATTCTATAGATCGATGCGAAATCAGTAATGAATTACAATTGCTATCGATGAGCTAATGTTTTATGGATATAATTCAATAAGAGGACGTTATCCTAAACTATGCATCAGTAGAAATTTTCGAGGACGAAAATCCCTAAAGGGGAGGAGAGTTGTGACACCCCTAATTTGACCCTAGTCGAAAGTGGTTTTGGAACCCCAAAACTGAGTCACAAAAATAATCAGATGTTATATTCTGTGCTTATTGAATGTGGAATTTGTATGTGCGAATATTTCGTGCCTTGATTTTATCAAGGCGGTGTTAATTTATAAGAAAGGACCCATGTGATAAGACTTGAAAATGTGATAGGTGAAATTTAAAGTGGCCAAATAATGCATGAGTTATTGACATGAGGGACTTGCATGTCAAATGGACCACTTTTAATTAGTGGCCGGCCATAATGATAGTTGATAGATATTATATGCATTTTATTTTAGCATGATAATAGTTAATGGCTTTATATTATGGAAGAAAGAATAATTAAAAGAAGGAAAGAGTGATAGAAACAAGGTATGTCCATCTTTCTTTTCCCCATTGCCGTAACTAGTGAAAGAAAAAAAAAGGAGAAGAAGAAGCCAAGGCATTCGGCCATGGTTAGTTCATAAATCAAAGGTTCGTATAGACATAAACTCGGTTTTCCATCAAATATGGTTTGGATTTCTCATATGCAAATACATCTGTTAACATTTCTTTCTCTATGGCAGTGTAATTGCATTGAGCTGGAATAAATGTCTTACTTGAGCAAGGAATGGCGTGAAAAACCTTGTCTTTTTCTTGTCCCAATACTACTCCAACTGCATGATCACTCGCATCACACATAATCATAAAAGGCTATGTCCAACCAAGGCTAACTATAATGGGTTCTAAAATTTTTTTTGTTCTAGAACATTGAAAGCCTCGATGCATTTTTTGTTGAAAAGGAATATCTTTTTGCAATAGTTGGCTTAATGATTTCAAGACTTGAGCAAAATATTTTATGAATCATCTGCAAAAGCAGGCATGTCCTAAGAAGTTTCTCACTCTTCGAACATTCTTTTAATGTGTTAGCTTCTCTATTACTTCAATCTTAGCCTTATCGACTTCCAGGCCTTTCTTTGAAATATGATGCTCAAGAATGATCTTGTAACACCCCAAAGTTGGCAGATCCATGAAGAATGCGTGTAGATATGAATCTGGTGCACTATGGTAGTATAGTCTGCTGTTTTACAAACTTTTGACAAACTAAAGTTGGCACATAAAGTATCCGTTCGTAGAAATATCTAAGGATTTCGTCTAGGGGTATTCTTTAATAGAAGAAAGAGTACAACAAATGAAAGATACGCCTAAGAGTTTTGACTAATCATGAAGCGCCTACTAAGAATATGGGAAAGCTGTAAGGGACTAAAGTGTCTTTAAGACCGCTCCCTAAGAGAGTCTCTGTCAATATATAGTATGATCGATTTGTATGAGTATTGTTCGAATTGGATATCATATTAGGTTAGTTAGTAGTTTTTGGGATTTTGCAGCAATATAAGGAAAAGATTAGAGCAAAGAGCAGCGTAGCAAAATGAACAAGAGATTACTTGTACAGTAAAACAAACTAGCTAGATGAGTCATCATAAGCAGCATGGTTGACCATTTTTCAACAGGAGTAAATTAGATTGATTTGACCTCTTTGTGACTGGTCAACAGTAAGGAACATCTTCATTGAATTTTCTTTCACCTACCTTAAAACTGGTAAAGAAATCAGGGAACCAATATTATATTTAAGGGAAATAGACACTTCAATGGTTTTAGACTATCTGCTTAATATTCAGGTTCATATTTCTAAAACTCAACATCCTCTTCTTTATCTTCGATAAGATTGAACTAAGATAGGTGACCTTTTGGTAAGCCTTATAGTTTTGCACATTATGACTATAGAAGGAAAACAATGTTATAGGAAGGCCTTGCATGGGGTTTGGTTGTAGTTGAAATATTAGTAAAATGTCAGTAATGAGGATTCTAATGGAAATCTTATGATCGTTTAAGCAATTGCTGCTAGATCAAGAAGGACTGCCTAAGTAGGTCTCTAGTGAGTTTCGAAACCTGATTCCTACATGTTATGTAATTATGTGAATAAGGTGCAACATGTTACAAAGTTGTGTACTATATGGTATTAATATCGGCGTGTGTGTAGTTCTTATTTTATACTTCATGATTATATGGGTTGAATGCCTGACAATTTTTAGTAATGTAAAAAGATGAGAAATAGATTTGTTGTGTAGCCTCTAGTAGGGCAGCTATAATGCTAATTGGATTGACAGATCACGAGATAAATTTGTGGGAGAAGCCCATGGCATCCATCGAAATGGTATACCAAGGCAATAAACACAAAATTCTCTAGAAAGCCTATGTGGCTACCTCCTTCTAGAAGCCATTGTGGCATGTTATCTTAAGAATTAATGGAATAAGTTCTGTAATGTTCAAGTGGAGAGATGCTAGTTTGCTGTGTGTGAGATCTGAGTATGAAAGTGAGGCATTTTTTAGTAGAATACTTCAAAAGTTAGTGGTTTTGAAAATTGAGGTATTGAGACCTCGTTTCTGTAAATTGAGCTCATAAATATTTTTATTAAATATTTATAGAGTTATTGTATATGTAAATTGAATTTTGATCCAGTAATTTTGTTGATTGAATAGTCAATTAGGGTATAAGGACTAAATCATAAAAATAGTAAAAGTTAATTGCTAAATATTTCTATTTGTTAAATGACTTAAATGGTAATTGGCCAAGGTTTAATGTGTCAATTAGACCACTTGTTTTAGGTGATGGACGGTTGGTGCTATTATTAAGACAAATATATGTTATAATAATTAAATTAATATTAAAACATAATAAAATGTAAAAATAAGGTGTCTATCTTTATTTATTCTTCCTACCACCGAAATTTCAAAAAAAAAAAAACACTAGCATACCATTTTTGAAAGCTACAAGATTCAGCCAACTTTAATTTTTTGCATGGTAAGCCTAAACTGATCCGTTTTTCATACATTTTATGTTTTGGAGATCGTTGTAACTTAATCTAGCTAACCTGACATTAAATCGTAAAATTTTTTAAAGTTTGAAAATGTTACCATTGATGATTTTAGATGTTTTTAATATTGAATGGTGGATTTTTAAGCTTGGAAATGATTAGGGACTAATTTGTTATGTGATTTTTGTTAGTTTTGAGTTTAGGGACCAAAATGAGAATATATTGAAATTACCATGAAAGTTCTATAATTATAGATATCAGAAGGTTGTAGAAGGATGCAATTGAAATCAGATTGTAAAACGAAGCTTGAATTTGAAAGATATAACTATTTCATTTTTAGGGATTAAATTGAATAAAATGCAAAACTTTAGGAAAATTGTGTAAAATAAAATTAAGTTTCTATATGTATAATTGTAAATTTAATGGCTTTTGACATCAAATGGATTAAATCGTAAAATATAAAACTTAATCAATATGAAAAGATTCATTACATTGAATGAATGTGGGAATGGTATGTAGTTGGATAACATGTATATGATGATGTTGCTTACTATGTTTCGTTTTTCCTATTTCCTATAGTTATCGTTTTGCGAAATTCAGCGATCTGATCAACTTGAAGGTCACACTATCCAACCATCTTTTGGTTAGGGGTGAGCAAAACTCGATTCAACTCAAAAAAATTGAAAAAAAAAATTAAATTTTGAGTTAAACGAATCGAGTTATTCGAGTCAACTCGACTTTTTTTTGAATTTCGAGTTCGAATCGAGTTTAATTTTTGAATTTGAATAACTCGAATAATTTGAATAAACAAAATATCAAACTATAATATTTTATATTCTTATCCTAAACCCGCAAACCTTTTTAATTTCCCCCCAATACTTTTACACCCTCCCACTTCCCCCCAAGACTTTTACTTCCCTCCCATCGCACCCCATCTACCGCAAACCCATCCCCCCAATTGTTTTTTGAATATTTTCCCCTATTTACTTTTGCCCCCAAAATTTTATTCCCCTCACCCTCAAAACTTTTTATTCCCTCCTAAACTTTTACTTTTCACCCTTTACCCTAAATAAAAAATCATCAAAAAAAATCCTTAAACATAAATAGTAATAATTTTATTTATATATACTATTTATTTACCCCCATTTACTTTCCCTCTCAAATTTTATTCTCCCAACCTTCAAAACTTATTATTTCCCCCCTAAACTTTTACTTTTCACCATTTACCCCAAATAAAAGATCATCCAAAAAAATATCCCTAAATATAAATAGTAATAATTTTATTTAGATCTATTATTTATATTATTAAATTAAATTTCATATTTGTACTATTTATATTTTTAAATTGTTTAATCAAATTAAATCTTTATAAATTTATGTTAAAATTGAATTATTGATGATATCATAAAATATTCATGTTAAAATTTTATGTTGGTATCAATTTCACATTTTATCTTTAAGATAACTTTCATTAAAAAAATCACATTTTTTATATTTAATATATTGTTTAATTTCAAAATACATAGTGACAAAAATTAGAAGATAATTGGAGCAACTAAGCAAACAAATAAGCTAACCCGTATATAAAAGATTAATAAATAAATTATAAGGAGATGAAAGTTAATAACAAATTTGATTACGATGGGCAAATTTGATTACAGTGGGTGACAATGGTTACAAAGACCCAAAGTCATTTTTTTTAAAAATTTAACTCGAACAAATATATTCGATTCGATTCGAATTCCATCTCACTCGATTCAATTCGAGAAAATTTTAAATCGAATTAGGATGATGAAATAAGATTAGTCAACTCAATTAACTCGAAATTTTTTCATTCGATTCGATCGAACGCTCACTCCTACTTTTGGTAGATCTTATAAACATTTATTTCAGTTATGTGGCATGTAATAGGAGTGATTTGTATATATAAGTGTTTTGTAAAATTATGTTCTGTGATTGCACAAAGTCTGTGTGCTTGTTGGCATATTAATGTGTTTGATCATGACATAAATTAATAGCTTTGAATATGATCATTGAATTTGGCATGTGATGGGATCATATAGATACTTGGTTTATTAGATTATGTTACATATGGAAATGATGGGAAATATATGATTTTGTTAATGACTGATAAACGATAAAGTAACATATTTTAATCTCGTTCTTAATGCCTTTTTGGATAATTATTTATGTAAATTGGTGAATTTGATGCTCCTAATCCTTTGAATTCATGTTTCTATACTTATGCGAGCATTTGGGAGCTAAAGAAGCAAAAAAATGAGCGAAAATCGGACAAAAAGAGCACATTTCAAGAGCCACATGGGTTGGGCCTTCCCACATGGACTGGACACAACCCATGTGAGGCACACAACCATGTGCCAGCCTATGTTGATTTCGCAACCTGCTCCCCAAAAATGCAAAAAAACGTAATTTTTATGCTTTCTGAGCTTCTAAATTCTATAAATACCAAATAGAAGAAGAGATAGGGGAGCCATAAGAGAAGATCGAAGAAAACAACTTGAAGAACACCATTGGAGCCAACTCTGAAGTAGATTCCCATCAAGATCGAAGACCTACATTTAATTTCTTTTGAAGTTTTTATAAGTTTCTTTGTTTCTTGTGGTTTTTCTGACTTTGAGATGTTTTCATACAGAATTATGAACTAATTCCATAGATACCTAAGGAAGATGAAACCTATGATGAATTCTATTATTTAATTTTTGTTTTACGCGATAAATACTTGATTCTTGTTTTCAATTATGTGTGATTATTTCTTGTTTTAATTTTTTCGGGATATTAATTCATGTTTAATGTGCTTAATTTAGTGGAGGAAAAGTCCCTATTTAAGAGTAGATATAACATAATTGAGTGGAGTTGCATGCAATCCTAGAAATATGACAACATAAATCTACCGAATTAGAGTAAAATCTAATAAGGAAATCCATAGATTAAGTTAATGCGATGATAGGGGTTTTAATTAGAAAGAGATTTCAATTAATCAACCTAGAGTCAGTTGCTCTTACCATTAAAAGAGATATTAGCATAATTTAGAGATTTCTACGGATCGAGTCATCAAGTGAATAAATAATTTGATTCAGATTCATAATAATAGATGAAGTCTAGGTAGATTATTTCCTAGGTATTGTCTCTATCAATGATTATTATTCGATTATTTTCCTATTTCATTCTCTGTTAAATCCTTACAGCATGTTTGGTTGGCTGTAATTCTAATACATTACAGCCTAATTCAGTGGGTCCATCACTAAGCCATTGTTTGCTTGGCTGTAATGAGCTATTACAGCCCTATTCCATATAGGATTATTTAGGGCAAAAGTGTTGTTTCACGAAATAATGATTCAGGGAATGGGTGGGTAAAAAATTAGGTCAAACTTTCAATTTTACCCTCAGTTCTTTCTCACGTTTGAAGCATTTTTGTGACACCCCTAATTTGACCCTAGTCGAAAGTGGTTTTGGAACCCCAAAACCGAGTCACAAAAATAATCAGATGTTATATTCTGTGCTTATTGAATGTGGAATTTGTATGTGCGAATATTTCGTGCCTTGATTTTATCAAGGCGGTGTTAATTTATAAGAAAGGACCCATGTGATAAGACTTGAAAATGTGATAGGTGAAATTTAAAGTGGCCAAATAATGCATGAGTTATTGACATGAGGGACTTGCATGTCAAATGGACCACTTTCAATTAGTGGCCGGCCATAATGATAGTTGATAGATATTATATGCATTTTATTTTAGCATGATAATAGTTAATGGCTTTATATTATGGAAGAAAGAATAATTAAAAGAAGGAAAGAGTGATAGAAACAAGGTATGTCCATCTTTCTTTTCCCCATTGCCGTAACTAGTGAAAGAAAAAAAAGGAGAAGAAGAAGCCAAGGCATTCGGCCATGGTTAGTTCATAAATCAAAGGTATGTTAATGTGATTTTTATGTAATTGTTCATGAATTTAAACCATAGTGCATGTGTGAAAATTTGATGTTTTAATTTAGACTTATGAAGGTGAATTTCATGTGATTGACTTAGTTGAGAACCTAAGAAAATATGATAGGGGAATATGTAAGGATCAAATGATAACAAAGTGAGGAAACTTGGGTTTGCATGTCAAATCACCCAAACCTCAAGTAGTGGCCGGCCAAGCAAGGATGGTTCTTCCATTAAGTTGAATTTTTAATGATGCTTTTATTAGTAAATGATTAAAATAGATCAAAAAAAAAAGAAAAAGAAAGGGGGAATAAAATAAGAAAGCAAGAGAAAGTCTTCATCTTCTTTCTTTTCTTGAAGTGCCGTGAGCTAGGGAAGGAGGGGAGACTTTATTGTTTTTGGGTTCTAGCCGAAACTAAAGAAAGAAAAAGGGGAAAGTGTTTTGGGGAATGTTCGGTCTTTTGGAGGCCAATTTCTAAGGTAATTTCATTGTAATTTTGTTAAATTTTGATGAATACGAGCTTCACTTCTTTATCTAGCCGAAACCCATTTGCTAAATTTTGGTCTAAGTGGCGTATTAAGTTCGGTTCATGTGTTTTTGAGCTAGGGATTTGTTTTTAAAGTTAAAAGTTGCTGGATAAGTGTTGGATGGACTTGATAATGTTAAAATTATTGAGTGTGTAAAGTTATAAGTTTAGTTTATGATTGGGAGCTTAAATTTAGCTCAAATTTAACTCAATTTCTTATATTAAGCATTTCGGCTATGGTGTGGATTGCATAAAATTTGAAGTATTTGATGTTTGAGAGTTCTAAATAGTTAATTATTAAGCGAGGCTTAGTAATTTTGTGTTAAAAATGAATTTCATTACTAAAAGTGGTATTCGGCTATGTGGCATTGTGTTAAATTTTGGATGTTGTTTTTTTTAATTTTAAATTGACTATTAAGTAAGCTTTAAGGTTGTTAAATGGTAAAAGAGACTTGAGAGTGATGTTTAGGTGGCTTTCGGCCTTATAGTGAATTATGATTGTTAAAGGATGGACTTAAGTTGTGTATATGGGATTTAACCTTGCCGATTATGTGTTAACAAGGTGAAAATGGTTATGTTGCGCTAATAGAGTGCCGAATGTGAATTTGGTGTTAAGCTATATTTGAATACTTGGTTGAATGATTTTTGATATACCCGAAATAAGGTGCATGAATTATGGATTAGTAATGATTTGAATTTGTTTAAATCTAGCTCAAGAACAAAGGACACCAGCTTCGGATAGGGGAAAAGAGAAAGTAGTTGAATAGCCGATTTGTACTAAGTCGATCAAATTCAAGGTAAGTTCTTAAGTATTTGAGTTTGATTCCTTTGTAAGTTTTAAGTGTTTAAACGTTGAGTAAATTCAATTATAATAGGACATGATGAGTTGATTTAATAAGATATGATGTGGCCATGATATGTTCTAAGCTCAAATGGTAAGTTCTTAAGTGTTTGAGCTTGGGAATTTAAGGGTAATTTGAAATAGTCTGCTTCGGACAGCAGCAGTAACGTGATTTTAGAAAATCACCATAAATTTATGGACTTGGATTAGAGGCTGAATGAGACATGAAATTAAAGCTTAATGAGTCTAGTTTCTTATAAAAGAAACCGTGTAAGCAAAGGAATTTCCGATAATGAGATATTTAAAGTTGTGTGAGACGGTGTCAGAATGACTCCGAAATCCCCTGTTCTGTTTTTAGAAAATCATTATAAATTGTACAAAAATGGTTATAAGATAAAATTTCTATGCTTAGACTCCTTAATGAGTCTAGTTTCAAATTAAATCAAATACAACACATTTTGAATTCTGTAAAATGAGAAATTTGATTGGTAGTGAAGAGTGGTCAGATTAGTCAAACAGTGAAACAGGGGAAAATTTAAGAAAAATCTGGTATTTATTGGCCAAACCTAAAATTCTGGAAATTTTATGGGTGGAAGATATACGAGTCTATATTCAGGAAAAATTAACGGAAAGTGATTTGGAGTTTTGTAGCTCCAGTTATAAATAATTTAGTGACTATTGCTCAGGAAAAACAGCTTGTGCTGAATTTGAGATTATGTTGTGAACCTTGATAAACTTGTTTTAGTTGCTCACAAGCTATTGATTAAACCCATACTTGAATTCTAAATCGTGATATTGTAAGTTCTTGAGTAATAGAGCTTAAATTATGATTTGATTAGATCATGTTTTAAGCAAATCAAAATCATGCTCTTTGTGTGTGGCTATTGAGCCGAAATTTCAAGAATGATGAGTGTCTTGTGTTTGAGTTTTGCTAACGAAAATGAAATACGAATGTGCCATGATTTATTGTTAAATGTGCATGGTTATTTGAATGATGTCTGGGCTAAGTCCCGAAGGCTTTGTGCTAAGTGACCATATCCGGACTAAGATCCGAAGGCATTTGTGCGAGATACCAATTCCGGGCTAAGCCCGAAGGCATTTGTGCGAGTTACTATAACCGGGCTATGTCCCGAAGGCATTTGAACGAGTAGCTATATCCGGTTAAATTCCGAAGGTATGTGATTTGGGAATGAATAATCTTGCTGTAAAAATTTCAGTTAATACGCTTGAAACATCCCAACATTGAGGTATGTTTCGTATGTGCTTTGAATTAGTTGAGCCCTTACAAATAAGTATTCGCTCAGTTGATAAATGAGCTACCGGCCTTTGGCTAAGTTGATCTTTGTGTATGAATAAAAGGGTTGGTAATGTGAAAGTGTATATATGTGATAAGGCCTAATGGCCGATGTGATGAATGTGAAAGTGTATATATGTAACAGGGCCGAGTGGCCAACGTGATGGATGTGAAAGTGTATAAATGTGATAAGTCCCGAAGGGCATTTGTGTCAGCACTATATCCGGGTTAAAACCCCGCAGGCTTTATGCGAGAATATTATCATTGATTAAGGTCCGTAAGCTTCGTGCTCGTACTATATCCGAGCTCTAAAGACCCGATGACTACGTGTGGAGATTATGTCCGGGTAAGACTTCGTAATAAGAATTGCTTATAAATATATTCAATGCGAAAGGTTCAACAGGTAGGTACTCCAAGTTTATATGTGAGCTTGATTTGCACTAAATCATAAGGTAGTTATGTGATGCATACGAGAGCAATCTATGAGACTATTCCTATGATTATGTGACATCGGATCAGTGTGAGAGGCGATGTGAAATAAAAATACGAACAACTATGTTATAATTTGATTGTTATCTGTTGACACTGCTTAAAACTTACTAAGCATTGTAATGCTTACTCCGTTTACTCTGTTTCCTCTGTTTTATAGATCTCATTGCGAAGCTACAGGCTCGGGGATCGTCAGCAACTAGTCACACTATCACTATCCACTGTTTGGTACTGCTATGTTTTGGATTATCTTATGGCATGTATAAAATAGACTAGTGGCGGAAGAATATTTTGGTTAATGTATATAGCCATGCGAAAATGGCTTATATATGTTTGAGCATAATGTTATAATCATTTGGTATGGAATGGTTAATCACTATCATAATTTGTGCTATTTATGCTAAAAGGGCTAGTTGAATCATGGAAACTATGAAATAGGTAAAGTCTACCTTAAAGGCAGATGTTGGCAGCAGCAGTGATGTAGATTTGGAAAATCACTAAAAATAGTAGGATTGGAATTAAATAATGAATAAATTATTTAAACGAACCTTGATGAATCTATTTTCATAGGAAAGTAACGAAACGATCATATTAACAGTATGTTAAGAGATATTCAGGTTCTCGTGAGACAGGGCCAGAACGGTTTCTGGATTCCCTGTTCCGAATTTGGAAATTCATTATAAATTAACCAGAGATAATTAGGAGTCATGCCATATATTTATAGATTCCTCTCTGAGTCTAGTTTCTATAGAAACAAACGCCATCAGTATTGAAGCTCTGTGCAGGGAGATATCCAAGTCATAATGCGCAAAGGTCAGTGTAGTCGATCCCTGTAACATGGGAGACTTTGACTAATAAACTGTACTAATTGGCCCAACCAAAAATTCTAGAAAAAAATATGTAGATGGGCATATGAGTCTATTTTCAGAAAAAAATTACGAAACTGATTTTCTAGTTGTGAAACTCAAGATATGATTTTTAAGGTGACAGTGTCGCAGTTGGCCAACTGCCTGGAAAATTTTAAAATGGACTGCGATAGTAAGCGAATTTAGTCTGTGAACCCCTCGTGTCCGACTCCGGCAACGGTCTCGGGTCCGGGGTGTTACAATTTTATTGGTATCAGAGCTACGGTTTAGTCGATTCTAGGACTAACGTAGCACGCGTGAGTCTATTTATACATGCCATAAAGTGATAAAATGATAGTGTGATGATTTTTGGCTATTAAAATGTGTTTGCTGTATTGCAATGAATCTTGATCCCGATCGAGCTGTAGCAAGCTTCTGACTATGAGAATTTGCGATATAACTTCACTTAGATATGCCTAAATTATTAAGTTGATCAAGTTCGTATCATGTACTCGTATTTGAATTTCGATTTGGATTGGATTATAAGGGTATAAGTGATGCAATTTTGAAAGAGTGTTATGACTATAAATGTGATTTTTGTATGTGGCTATGGAACTGGAAGTTGAATGGTCGATAAGCATGTTGTGTTTGCATTCAAGTAATGTAAATGATATACTAATGTGTATTGCTATATGTGTATATGTACATGAGAATTGAGAGTGATATATCCGGGCTAAGACCCGAGGAGCATTCGTGCTAGTGATATATCCGGGCTAAGTCCCGAGGAGCATTCGTGCTAGTGATATATCCGGGCTAAGTCCCGAGGAGCATTCGTGCTAGTGATGTATCCGGGCTAAGTTCCGAAGAGCATTCGTGCTAGTAATATATCCGTGCTAAACCTCGAAGAGTAATCATGCTGGTGACATGTATTCGGGCCTTCGTGCCTAGTAGGCTTCGTGCCGGTAATTTGAGCAAAGTTTAAGTGCTCATTACTATACAAATTCAAATTTAAATGAGATGATATGTTTAAAAGTGTACATACATGATGTTTATAGACTTGGTTAAGTCATATCAATGTGTATTAACGAATGAATAAGAGCGCTATGTATGTGAATAATTAGAGGCACTGTATGTGTGCGAATTTCTTTAACCAAGCACTATGAGTGCGAGATCGGTCAGTGGGCACTGAGTGTGTGAAGTGGAATTCATGTAAGACCTCGTTTGGGACGAAGGCATTGATTTGAGATAGTGTGTAAGACCATGTCTGGGACATGGCATCGGCTCGATATGTGAGAATATGTAAGACCATATCTAGGATATGGCATTGTAAGAGCTATATGTGCTATTGCTGAATGGACACTATTTTGTTAATCTTGTTCAAGAAATTATTTTGGTTAAGTTTCGACATTCGAAAGTTTGAAAGAATTTTGATGAATGTTGATAATTTTGGATATACGAGTTATGCGCTAGAATAAATCTCATGCCAGTGTATTATATTAGACTTTATGCCTATTCGACTGTATACGGGTAACGTTAACTATGATTGAATGTGCTAAATGAACTAAATGTTCAGGTACGTGGAAGTTGACTTTTCTTTTGGAAATGAGTTTAGTTGAATATTGAGACGTGATAAAGTTATAAAGGATAATTATTGGGATGTTTGAGTATATGTGTACTTTCGGCTAGGTTACAGCTTATTCATGAATGAATATGTGGGTTGACGATGTGAATTATACATGTTAATATGTGCCTAATATGTGTTTGAAATGCATTTGTGAATTAAATTAAGTGATTATTGCTTATGAAATCAAGAAAATGAGATATCTGTGCATACTTGTAGAAATGTTTATGTATTTGTTTTAAGATAAGAAAATGATTCTATAGATCGATGCGAAATCAGTAATGAATTACAATTGCTATCGATGAGCTAATGTTTTATGGATATAATTCAATAAGAGGACGTTATCCTAAACTATGCATCAGTAGAAATTTTCGAGGACGAAAATCCCTAAAGGGGAGGAGAGTTGTGACACCCCTAATTTGACCCTAGTCGAAAGTGGTTTTGGAACCTCAAAACTGAGTCACAAAAATAATCAAATGTTATATTCTGTGCTTATTGAATGTGAAATTTGTATGTGCGAATATTTCGTGCCTTGATTTTATCAAGGCGGTGTTAATTTATAAGAAAGGACCCATGTGATAAGACTTGAAAATGTGATAGGTGAAATTTAAAGTGGCCAAATAATGCATGAGTTATTGACATGAGGGACTTGCATGTCAAATGGACCACTTTTAATTAGTGGCCGGCCATAATGATAGTTGATAGATATTATATGCATTTTATTTTAGCATGATAATAGTTAATGGCTTTATATTATGGAAGAAAGAATAATTAAAAGAAGGAAAGAGTGATAGAAACAAGGTATGTCCATCTTTCTTTTCCCCATTGCCGTAACTAGTGAAAGAAAAAAAAAGGAGAAGAAGAAGCCAAGGCATTCGGCCATGGTTAGTTCATAAATCAAAGGTTCGTATAGACATAAACTCGGTTTTCCATCAAATATGGTTTGGATTTCTCATATGCAAATACATCTGTTAACATTTCTTTCTCTATGGCAGTGTAATTGCATTGAGCTGGAATAAATGTCTTACTTGAGCAAGGAATGGCGTGAAAAACCTTGTCTTTTTCTTGTCCCAATACTACTCCAACTGCATGATCACTCGCATCACACATAATCATAAAAGGCTATGTCCAACCAAGGCTAACTATAATGGGTTCTAAAATTTTTTTTTGTTCTAGAACATTGAAAGCCTCGATGCATTTTTTGTTGAAAAGGAATATCTTTTTGCAATAGTTGGCTTAATGATTTCAAGACTTGAGCAAAATATTTTATGAATCATCTGCAAAAGCAGGCATGTCCTAAGAAGTTTCTCACTCTTCGAACATTCTTTTAATGTGTTAGCTTCTCTATTACTTCAATCTTAGCCTTATCGACTTCCAGGCCTTTCTTTGAAATATGATGCTCAAGAATGATCTTGTAACACCCCAAAGTTGGCAGATCCATGAAGAATGCGTGTAGATATGAATCTGGTGCACTATGGTAGTATAGTCTGCTGTTTTACAATCTTTTGACAAACTAAAGTTGGCACATAAAGTATCCGTTCGTAGAAATATCTAAGGATTTCGTCTAGGGGTATTCTTTAATAGAAGAAAGAGTACAACAAATGAAAGATACGCCTAAGAGTTTTGACTAAACATGAAGCGCCTACTAAGAATATGGGAAAGCTGTAAGGGACTAAAGTGTCTTTAAGACCGCTCCCTAAGAGAGTCTCTGTCAAGATATAGTATGATCGATTTGTATGAGTATTGTTCGAATTGGATATCATATTAGGTTAGTTAGTAGTTTTTGGGATTTTGCAGCAATATAAGGAAAAGATTAGAGCAAAGAGCAGCGTAGCAAAATGAACAAGAGATTACTTGTACAGTAAAACAAACTAGCTAGATGAGTCATCATAAGCAGCATGGTTGACCATTTTTCAACAGGAGTAAATTAGATTGATTTGACCTCTTTGTGACTGGTCAACAGTAAGGAACATCTTCATTGAATTTTCTTTCACCTACCTTAAAACTGGTAAAGAAATCAGGGAACCAATATTATATTTAAGGGAAATAGACACTTCAATGATTTTAGACTATCTGCTTAATATCCATGTTCATATTTCTAAAACTCAACATCCTCTTCTTTATCTTTGATAAGATTGAACTAAGATAGGTGACCTTTTGGTAAGCCTTATAGTTTTGCACATTATGACTATAGAAGGAAAACAATGTTATAGGAAGGCCTTGCATGAGGTTTGGTTGTAGTTGAAATATTAGTAAAATGTCAGTAATGAGGATTCTAATGGAAATCTTATGATCGTTTAAGCAATTGCTGCTAGATCAAGAAGGACTGCCTAAGTAGGTCTCTAGTGAGTTTCGAAACCTGATTCCTACATGTTATGTAATTATGTGAATAAGGTGCAACATGTTACAAAGTTGTGTACTATATGGTATTAATATCGGCGTGTGTGTAGTTCTTATTTTATACTTCATGATTATATGGGTTGAATGCCTGACAATTTTTTAGTAATGTAAAAAGATAAGAAATAGATTTGTTGTGTAGCCTCTAGTAGGGCAGCTATAATGCTAATTGGATTGACAGATCACGAGATAAATTTGTGGGAGAAGCCCATGGCATCCATCGAAATGGTCTACCAAGGCAATAAACACAAAATTCTCTAGAAAGCCTATGTGGCTACCTCCTTCTAGAAGCCATTGTGGCATGTTATCTTAAGAATTAATGGAATAAGTTCTGTAATGTTCAAGTGGAGAGATGCTAGTTTGCTGTGTGTGAGATCTGAGTATGATAGTGAGGCATTTTTTAGTAGAATACTTCAAAAGTTAGTGGTTTTGAAAATTGAGGTATTGAGACCTCGTTTCTGTAAATTGAGCTCATAAATATTTTTATTAAATATTTATAGAGTTATTGTATATGTAAATTGAATTTTGATCCAGTAATTTTGTTGATTGAATAGTCAATTAGGGTATAAGGACTAAATCATAAAAATAGTAAAAGTTAATTGCTAAATATTTCTATTTGTTAAATGACTTAAATGGTAATTGGCCAAGGTTTAATGTGTCAATTAGACCACTTGTTTTAGGTGGTGGACGGTTGGTGCTATTATTAAGACAAATATATGTTATAATAATTAAATTAATATTAAAACATAATAAAATGTAAAAATAAGGTGTCTATCTTTATTTATTCTTCCTACCACCGAAATTTCAAAAAAAAAAAAAAAAACACGAGCATACCATTTTTGAAAGCTACAAGATTCAGCCAACTTTAATTTTTTGCATGGTAAGCCTAAACTGATCCGTTTTTCATACATTTTATGTTTTGGAGATCGTTGTAACTTAATCTAGCTAACCTGACTATTAAATCGTAAAATTTTTTAAAGTTTGAAAATGTTACCATTGATGATTTTAGATGTTTTTAATATTGAATGGTGGATTTTTAAGCTTGGAAATGATTAGGGACTAATTTGTTATGTGATTTTTGTTAGTTTTGAGTTTAGGGACCAAAATGAGAATATATTGAAATTACCATGAAAGTTCTATAATTATAGATATCAGAAGGTTGTAGAAGGATGCAATTGAAATCAGATTGTAAAACGAAGCTTGAATTTGAAAGATATAACTATTTCATTTTAGGGATTAAATTGAATAAAATGCAAAACTTTAGGAAAATTGTGTAAAATAAAATTAAGTTTCTATATGTATAATTGTAAATTTAATGGCTTTTGACATCAAATGGATTAAATCGTAAAATATAAAACTTAATCAATATGAAAAGATTCATTACATTGAATGAATGTGGGAATGGTATGTAGTTGGATAACATGTATATGATGATGTTGCTTACTTTGTTTCGTTTTTCCTATTTCCTATAGTTATCGTTTTGCGAAATTCAGCGATCTGATCAACTTGAAGGTCACACTATCCAACCATCTTTTGGTTAGGGGTGAGCAAAACTCGATTCAACTCAAAAAAATTGAAAAAAAAAATTAAATTTTGAGTTAAACGAATCGAGTTATTCGAGTCAACTCGATTTTTTTTTGAATTTCGAGTTCGAATCGAATTTAATTTTTGAATTTGAATAACTCGAATAATTTGAATAAACAAAATATCAAACTATAATATTTTATATTCTTATCCTAAACCCGCAAACCTTTTTAATTTCCCCCCAATACTTTTACACCCTCCCACTTCCCCCCAAGACTTTTACTTCCCTCCCATCGCACCCCATCTACCGCAAACCCATCCCCCCAATTGTTTTTTGAATATTTTCCCCTATTTACTTTTGCCCCCAAAATTTTATTCCCCTCACCCTCAAAACTTTTTATTCCCTCCTAAACTTTTACTTTTCACCCTTTACCCTAAATAAAAAATCATCAAAAAAAATCCTTAAACATAAATAGTAATAATTTTATTTATATATACTATTTATTTACCCCCATTTACTTTCCCTCTCAAATTTTATTCTCCCAACCTTCAAAACTTATTATTTCCCCCCTAAACTTTTACTTTTCACCATTTACCCCAAATAAAAGATCATCCAAAAAAATATCCCTAAATATAAATAGTAATAATTTTATTTAGATCTATTATTTATATTATTAAATTAAATTTCATATTTGTACTATTTATATTTTTAAATTGTTTAATCAAATTAAATCTTTATAAATTTATGTTAAAATTGAATTATTGATGATATCATAAAATATTCATGTTAAAATTTTATGTTGGTATCAATTTCACATTTTATCTTTAAGATAACTTTCATTAAAAAAATCACATTTTTTATATTTAATATATTGTTTAATTTCAAAATACATAGTGACAAAAATTAGAAGATAATTGGAGCAACTAAGCAAACAAATAAGCTAACCCGTATATAAAAGATTAATAAATAAATTATAAGTAGATGAAAGTTAATAACAAATTTGATTACGATGGGCAAATTTGATTACAGTGGGTGACAATGGTTACAAAGACCCAAAGTTATTTTTTTAAAAAATTTAACTCGAACAAATATATTCGATTCGATTCGAATTCCATCTCACTCGATTCAATTCGAGAAAATTTTAAATCGAATTAGGATGATGAAATAAGATTAGTCAACTCGATTAACTCGAAATTTTTTCATTCGATTCGATCGAACGCTCACTCCTACTTTTGGTAGATCTTATAAACATTTATTTCAGTTATGTGGCATGTAATAGGAGTGATTTGTATATATAAGTGTTTTGTAAAATTATGTTCTGTGATTGCACAAAGTCTGTGTGCTTGTTGGCATATTAATGTGTTTGATCATGACATAAATTAATAGCTTTGAATCTGATCATTGAATTTGGCATGTGATGGGATCATATAGATACTTGGTTTATTAGATTATGTTACATATGGAAATGATGGGAAATATATGATTTTGTTAATGACTGATAAACGATAAAGTAACATATTTTAATCTTGTTCTTAATGCCTTTTTGGATAATTATTTATGTAAATTGGTGAATTTGATGCTCCTAATCCTTTGAATTCATGTTTCTATACTTATGCGAGCATTTGGGAGCTAAAGAAGCAAAAAAATGAGCGAAAATCGGACAAAAAGAGCACATTTCAAGAGCCACATGGGTTGGGCCTTCCCACATGGACTGGACACAACCCATGTGAGGCACACAACCATGTGCCAGCCTATGTTGATTTCGCAACCTGCTCCCCAAAAATGCAAAAAACGTAATTTTTATGCTTTCTGAGCTTCTAAATTCTATAAATACCAAATAGAAGAAGAGATAGGGGAGCCATAAGAGAAGATCGAAGAAAACAACTTGAAGAACACCATTGGAGCCAACTCTGAAGTAGATTCCCATCAAGATCGAAGACCTACATTTAATTTCTTTGAAGTTTTTATAAGTTTCTTTGTTTCTTGTGGTTTTTCTGACTTTGAGATGTTTTCATACAGAATTATGAACTAATTCCCTAGATACCTAAGGAAGATGAAACCTATGATGAATTCTATTATTTAATTTTTGTTTTACGCGATAAATACTTGATTCTTGTTTTCAATTATGTGTGATTATTTCTTGTTTTAATTTTTTTGGGATATTAATTCATGTTTAATGTGCTTAATTTAGTGGAGGAAAAGTCCCTATTTAAGAGTAGATATAACATAATTGAGTGGAGTTGCACGCAATCCTAGAAATATGACAACATAAATCTACCGAATTAGAGTAAAATCTAATAAGGAAATCCATAGATTAAGTTAATGCGATGATAGGGGTTTTAATTAGAAAGAGATTTCAATTAATCAACCTAGAGTCAGTTGCTCTTACCATTAAAAGAGATATTAGCATAATTTAGAGATTTCTACGGATCGAGTCATCAAGTGAATAAATCATTTGATTCAGATTCATAATAATAGATGAAGTCTAGGTAGATTATTTCCTAGGTATTGTCTCTATCAATGATTATTATTCGATTATTTTCCTATTTCATTCTCTGTTAAATCCTTACAGCATGTTTGGTTGGCTGTAATTCTAATACATTACAGCCTAATTCAGTGGGTCCATCACTAAGCCATTGTTTGGTTGGCTGTAATGAGCTATTACAGCCCTATTCCATATAGGATTATTTAGGGCAAAAGTGTTGTTTCACGAAATAATGATTCAGGGAATGGGTGGGTAAAAAATTAGGTCAAACTTTCAATTTTACCCTCAGTTCTTTCTCACGTTTGAAGCATTTTTGTGACACCCCTAATTTGACCCTAGTCGAAAGTGGTTTTGGAACCCCAAAACCGAGTCACAAAAATAATCAGATGTTATATTCTGTGCTTATTGAATGTGGAATTTGTATGTGCGAATATTTCGTGCCTTGATTTTATCAAGGCGGTGTTAATTTATAAGAAAGGACCCATGTGATAAGACTTGAAAATGTGATAGGTGAAATTTAAAGTGGCCAAATAATGCATGAGTTATTGACATGAGGGACTTGCATGTCAAATGGACCACTTTTAATTAGTGGCCGGCCATAATGATAGTTGATAGATATTATATGCATTTTATTTTAGCATGATAATAGTTAATGGCTTTATATTATGGAAGAAAGAATAATTAAAAGAAGGAAAGAGTGATAGAAACAAGGTATGTCCATCTTTCTTTTCCCCATTGCCGTAACTAGTGAAAGAAAAAAAAGGAGAAGAAGAAGCCAAGGCATTCGGCCATGGTTAGTTCATAAATCAAAGGTATGTTAATGTGATTTTTATGTAATTGTTCATGAATTTAAACCATAGTGCATGTGTGAAAATTTGATGTTTTAATTTAGACTTATGAAGGTGAATTTCATGTGATTGACTTAGTTGAGAACCTAAGAAAATATGATAGGGGAATATGTAAGGATCAAATGATAACAAAGTGAGGAAACTTGGGTTTGCATGTCAAATCACCCAAACCTCAAGTAGTGGCCGGCCAAGCAAGGATGGTTCTTCCATTAAGTTGAATTTTTAATGATGCTTTTATTAGTAAATGATTAAAATAGATCAAAAAAAAAAAGAAAAAGAAAGGGGGAATAAAATAAGAAAGCAAGAGAAAGTCTTCATCTTCTTTCTTTTCTTGAAGTGCCGTGAGCTAGGGAAGGAGGGGAGACTTTATTGTTTTTGGGTTCTAGTCGAAACTAAAGAAAGAAAAAGGGGAAAGTGTTTTGGGGAATGTTCGGTCTTTTGGAGGCCAATTTCTAAGGTAATTTCATTGTAATTTTGTTAAATTTTGATGAATACGAGCTTCACTTCTTTATCTAGCCGAAACCCATTTGCTAAATTTTGGTCTAAGTGGCGTATTAAGTTCGGTTCATGTGTTTTTGAGCTAGGGATTTGTTTTTAAAGTTAAAAGTTGCTGGATAAGTGTTGGATGGACTTGATAATGTTAAAATTATTGAGTGTGTAAAGTTATAAGTTTAGTTTATGATTGGGAGCTTAAATTTAGCTCAAATTTAACTCAATTTCTTATATTAAGCATTTCGGCTATGGTGTGGATTGCATAAAATTTGAAGTATTTGATGTTTGAGAGTTCTAAATAGTTAATTATTAAGTGAGGCTTAGTAATTTTGTGTTAAAAATGAATTTCATTACTAAAAGTGGTATTCGGCTATGTGGCATTGTGTTAAATTTTGGATGTTGTTTTTTTTAATTTTAAATTGACTATTAAGTAAGCTTTAAGGTTGTTAAATGGTAAAAAGAGACTTGAGAGTGATGTTTAGGTGGCTTTCGGCCTTATAGTGAATTATGATTGTTAAAGGATGGACTTAAGTTGTGTATATGGGATTTAACCTTGCCGATTATGTGTTAACAAGGTGAAAATGGTTATGTTGCGCTAATAGAGTGCCGAATGTGAATTTGGTGTTAAGCTATATTTGAATACTTGGTTGAATGATTTTTGATATACCCGAAATAAGGTGCATGAATTATGGATTAGTAATGATTTGAATTTGTTTAAATCTAGCTCAAGAACAAAGGACACCAGCTTCGGATAGGGGAAAAGAGAAAGTAGTTGAATAGCCGATTTGTACTAAGTCGATCAAATTCAAGGTAAGTTCTTAAGTATTTGAGTTTGATTCCTTTGTAAGTTTTAAGTGTTTAAACGTTGAGTAAATTCAATTATAATAGGACATGATGAGTTGATTTAATAAGATATGATGTGGCCATGATATGTTCTAAGCTCAAATGGTAAGTTCTTAAGTGTTTGAGCTTGGGAATTTAAGGGTAATTTGAAATAGTCTGCTTCGGACAGCAGCAGTAACGTGACTTTAGAAAATCACCATAAATTTATGGACTTGGATTAGAGGCTGAATGAGACATGAAATTAAAGCTTAATGAGTCTAGTTTCTTATAAAAGAAACCGTGTAAGCAAAGGAATTTCCGATAATGAGATATTTAAAGTTGTGTGAGACGGTGTCAGAATGACTCCGAAATCCCCTGTTCTGTTTTAGAAAATCATTATAAATTGTACAAAAATGGTTATAAGATAAAATTTCTATGCTTAGACTCATTAATGAGTCTAGTTTCAAATTAAATCAAATACAACACATTTTGAATTCTGTAAAATGAGAAATTTGATTCGTAGTGAAGAGTGGTCAGATTAGTCAAACAGTGAAACAGGGGAAACTTTAAGAAAAATCTGGTATTGATTGGCCAAACCTAAAATTCTGGAAATTTTATGGGTGGAAGATATACGAGTCTATATTCAGGAAAAATTAACGGAAAGTGATTTGGAGTTTTGTAGCTCCAGTTATAAATAATTTAGTGACTATTGCTCAGGAAAAACAGCTTGTGCTGAATTTGAGATTATGTTGTGAACCTTGATAAACTTGTTTTAGTTGCTCACAAGCTATTGATTAAACCCATACTTGAATTCTAAATCGTGATATTGTAAGTTCTTGAGTAATAGAGCTTAAATTATGATTTGATTAGATCATGTTTTAAGCAAATCAAAATCATGCTCTTTGTGTGTGGCTATTGAGCCGAAATTTCAAGAATGATGAGTGTCTTGTGTTTGAGTTTTGCTAACGAAAATGAAATACGAATGTGCCATGATTTATTGTTAAATGTGCATGGTTATTTGAATGATGTCTGGGCTAAGTCCCGAAGGCTTTGTGCTAAGTGACCATATCCGGACTAAGATCCGAAGGCATTTGTGCGAGATACCAATTCCGGGCTAAGCCCGAAGGCATTTGTGCGAGTTACTATAACCGGGCTATGTCCCGAAGGCATTTGAACGAGTAGCTATATCCGGTTAAATTCCGAAGGTATGTGATTTGGGAATGAATGATCTTGCTGTAAAAATTTCAGTTAATACGCTTGAAACATCCCAACATTGAGGTATGTTTCGTATGTGCTTTGAATTAGTTGAGCCCTTACAAATAAGTATTCGCTTAGTTGATAAATGAGCTACCGGCCTTTGGCTAAGTTGATCTTTGTGTATGAATAAAGGGGTTGGTAATGTGAAAGTGTATATATGTGATAAGGCCTAATGGCCGATGTGATGAATGTGAAAGTGTATATATGTGATAAGGCCTAATGGCCGATGTGATGAATGTGAAAGTGTATATATGTAACAGGGCCGATTGGCCAACGTGATGGATGTGAAAGTGTATAAATGTGATAAGTCCCGAAGGGCATTTGTGTCAGCACTATATCCGGGTTAAAACCCCGCAGGCTTTATGCGAGAATATTATCATTGATTAAGGTCCGTAAGCTTCGTGCTCGTACTATATCCGAGCTCTAAAGACCCGATGACTACGTGTGGAGATTATGTCCGGGTAAGACTTCGTAATAAGAATTGCTTATAAATATATTCAATGCGAAAGGTTCAACAGGTAGGTACTCCAAGTTTATATGTGAGCTTGATTTGCACTAAATCATAAGGTAGTTATGTGATGCATACGAGAGCAATCTATGAGACTATTCCTATGATTATGTGACATCGGATCAGTGTGAGAGGCGATGTGAAATAAAAATACGAACAACTATGTTATAATTTGATTGTTATCTGTTGACACTGCTTAAAACTTACTAAGCATTGTAATGCTTACTCCGTTTACTCTGTTTCCTCTGTTTTATAGATCTCATTGCGAAGCTACAGGCTCGGGGATCGTCAGCAACTAGTCACACTATCACTATCCACTGTTTGGTACTGCTATGTTTTGGATTATCTTATGGCATGTATAAAATAGACTAGTGGCGGAAGAATATTTTGGTTAATGTATATAGCCATGCGAAAATGGCTTATATATGTTTGAGCATAATGTTATAATCATTTGGTATGGAATGGTTAATCACTATCATAATTTGTGCTATTTATGCTAAAAGGGCTAGTTGAATCATGGAAACTATGAAATAGGTAAAGTCTACCTTAAAGGCAGATGCTGGCAGCAGCAGTGATGTAGATTTGGAAAATCACTAAAAATAGTAGGATTGGAATTAAATAATGAATAAATTATGTAAACGAACCTTGATGAATATATTTTCATAGGAAAGTAACGAAACGATCATATGGACAGTATGTTAAGAGATATTGAGGTTCTCGTGAGACAGGGCCAGAACGGTTTCTGGATTCCCTGTTCCGACTTTGGAAATTCATTATAAATTAACCAGAGATAATTAGGAGTCATGCCATATATTTATAGATTCCTCTCTGAGTCTAGTTTCTATAGAAACAAACGCCATCAGTATTGAAGCTCTGTTCAAGGAGATATCCAAGTCGTAATGCGCAAAGGTCAGTGTAGTCGATCCCTGTAACATGGGAGACTTTGACTAATAAACTGTACTAATTGGCCCGACCAAAAATTCTAGAAAAAAATATGTAGATGGGCATATGAGTCTAGTTTCAGAAAAAAATTACGAAACTGATTTTCTAGTTGTGAAACTCAAGATATGATTTTTAAGGTGACAGTGTCGCAATTAGCCATCTGCCTGGAAAATTTTAAAATGGACTGCGATAGTAAGCGAATTTAGTCTGTGAACCCCTCGTGTCCGACTCCGGCAACGGTCTCGGGTCCGGGGTGTTACAATTTTCCTCTTTTTTCATGCTTCTTCCCATTTCCTCCCAACCTTATCTCCCTCTTTTTCATGCTTCTATCCTCACCAACCCTATCTCCCTTTTACAAACTCTAACAAGGCCTTCAATCTCAGAATCATTTTCTAACTCCAAATGCCCTCAACAAGGCCTTCTCTTGCTTTCAATTGAGGTGGAAACTTGAGAAGAGAAACAATCGAATAGTGGTTCAATGTGAGCAGTCCTCCCTCAGGTAACTCTTCTCCCATTTTGATTTCCATTTTTTCTAATTTTTTTTGTTAAATTAGTAGAAATAATATGTTTCTTTTCAGTTTTGAAGATTGATACTGGTTTTATATTGCTGAACTTTAATTTCCCTTTTATGGTGTTTTGATAGTGATTCTTGAATTTTGATAGTGTGTTTTTTCTTCTGATTTTTTGTCTTCTTGCTTGCAGTTCTAACTGGAATATTAAATATTTATTGTATTTGTATAGTGAGTCAATGATATTATATTTAATTTAAATCTAATTTGATCTAGTATGCTTCGTTCATTTATAAAAATTTTCAATTTTTTAATATCAAATTGGCACAATGGATCTTGAATATTTAATATTTAAGTTTGTAGTCGTAACTTTCTGCTGGTTTTCTTTGTTATTAGTCTGTCCCTACATTTTGAAGGCAACAAATAATTGAGTTTCTATTTTCTAAGGTTGTATAGTAATTCTCCTTAAAAACTAATAAAAGCATGATCATATTTTGTACCTATCTTCATCTGTTTTATGCAATTTAAATTAAGGGTATCCTTCATAATGTTGATAGTTGATTGGACAGAGACATTATAACTTGATCACCAGTCCATCGTAAGATTTTTTTATTGAGTTGCACGCAATCATTCATTACCCTAATTTTTCCACTAGTTTTCATCTATTTTGATTTATTCAAAAGCTAAAGATTTTATCTGGAATTTACATGGTTGCTAAGGACATTTTCTTGGAATGATTAGTTCTTTACACATTTCTATTCTCATTTTCCAGGTTTCATCTATTTGAGTTCTTCAGAAGCTGATAGTGTTCGTGTTTCTCTTCTGACAACTTTTTGTCATTATTTCTCGATGCCATGTTCGGTTCTGAGTAGTGCACATTGTATCTTATCATGATTTATTGAATTATTGTGGTTTTGAACTTGTAACATTGTGTTTCTCATTCTAGTCTAGCCATCTATACAAGCCTTGTTCTCATTAGCATTTAGAAAAAAATGAAAAATCAAAATCTAGATCCATTTTGACTAATGTACTTATAAAAATCCTTAAACTATTTTACCTTCTATTTAAACAAACCTTCAAATTATTTTTGTAGTTAAATAATTTTTATTCATAAACCCCTTTGACTTTGATATTAAAGTAAAAATATTTTGAATTTCTAGATCCAATCTAATTTCTTATTGATGTAATAGAAGTTATATACACTTTAACATCAATATAAAATTTAAAAGATCAATCAAAATTTTCATGTATTTGAATGATGATATAACTAAGTAATTTAATCCTTATACAAAAATGTTGGTGCAAACAAGTAAAATTGATAAAGTGCGTTCACATAGAACAATTTAAATGCAGACATGAACTTCTAACACAAAATAAACTTGTAGATAGAACTGATGCAGTAACATAAATTTCTTCGATTAAAGGACATGTTTTGTTAGATTTCAAAAGTTTGTGTTAGCATTTAGATGGTTTGTCAAACATGGCATTGAATAAGAGTAATCCAAGGGAAATGAACAGATAGTAAGGGTTGCTGCTGTTTAATATTATTATTAATTTTTTGACCATGTAATCTTACGAAACTTGCATTTCTAGTGTGATATACCTTAAACCATTCCCTAAATTTTTTCCCATGTTTTATCATTGTTGCGTGTTAGCACTACTTGCTTGAGTCATTTTAGTTTAGTCATATGCTAGATGAGTATGCTTTAATTGTTCCACCTTATGTAATATTATGTGTTATTTTTAGTTTTATTGGTTTCATGTTTTCCATTCATTTTGCCTTTGGTTTTTTGTTAAGTTTATTTTTATTTGGATTTTTTAGTTGGAACAATTATGTGTTAAATGTGTATCCTCTTGAAATAATGGAATGATTTGTGTGTTTTAGCTAAAGGAGTGGTTGAAGGTAGCAACAAGAAGGAGAAAAATATCATTCAAGGGCGTGCTAAGGTAACAATACCCTCCCAATGTCTTTGTTGTAAGTTGGTTATGTGTTCAAGTTTGGAAAGATGAAATTTCTTAATGGAAAAGGAGGCTGCCAAGGTAAAGAGCAGCACACCCTCGTAGGCTGCCAAATTTCAAGAGTCAACAAAAAAATGAACAAAGAAAAGGGACATAAACAAATATCTCCATTGGAATGAATATACCGTTACTCTTTTCTAGTAATACGGGAAAGACAATATATACATGTTAAACTACATAAAATCATGATGATATTTTGGTAACTTTTTGTGTTTGTAATATTTGGATGGTATAATGACATGATAGAATGTCATTACAATGTTCTAACTTTTTGATGTTGTAAAATTTTACAACATATGGATTATGACATATAAACTAATGAAATCATGTAAGTTTTTGTTAATATATGAATATTATGTTTGGATGTGAAATATAATTCTTAAGTTATTTACTACTTATAATATTTTGTTTTTTATTGTAGAATAATTAAATTATTTGTTTCACTAATGATATTTTAGTACATTAAATATGTATTACATTTTAAAAATAATAAAGTAGATTATATATTATTTTTATAGTATTATATATTATGATTTTTTAATTCATATAATAATTATATTAAGAATGTTATTAAATTATAACTTATTTTATTAAATTATATTTAATAATAATTATGTTAAAATATGGTTAAATTATTTATTATTATTTTAACAAAATATATTTAAAAATAATTTTATTAAAATTTAATAACAATAACAATAATCATCTACCTAAAAAAAATTCTGCTAAGGGTACTTTGGTCATTTAAGTATTTTTCCTTATATTATTACAACATCTATTCCGATCAACCAAAACTAAGAATTCTATTACAGCTCTATTCCATTCCATTCAACCAAACAATTGAATTACTGATTACAGCTCTATTCCATTACAGCTTTGACTATTCCATTACAGTGAACCAAACAATTTAGTAATTTTAGTTTAGAACCTATCACTCTAAATTGTTGGTTAAATAATAGAAAAACTATAATTACTAATACTTTTAGTCCTTGTGGATATGATATCTCTACTCACCATAACTATACTATTTATCGATAGGTGCATTTGCCTTCATCATATTTTTAGTTTGTCACGTGAGACACATCAAGTTTTTGGCACTGTTTTCGAGGATTAAAATATTAGGAACACTTTATTTTTATTAATTTAGCCATTTTTATTTTTATATTTTTGTTTTTAGTTTAATTTTTACACTCTAATTGTTTTTCTGTTTGCTTTTGGCAGGTTCTTTTGGTTTATAACTAGAAGAAACCTGTCGGGACCATTACTTTTTGACAGCAAAATTGAAAGTACTACTCACAAAAATCATAGAGAAGTAAGGAAGAATCAACAGAATTTAGTAGATGAGCAAAAGGACAACATTATTATTGAGGAGATGGGCGATAATAAGAATATTCAGCTACCTCCTGTAGCTGCAGCAGCTCCTGTTCTTTGTACTATGTACGATTATGCCAAGACCACTCTGACTGGGGATAAATCAAGTATTGTAAACACAATTTAGATGGTACAATAGTATGTCCAGTTCGACGGTTTGTAAGATAAAGTCCCAAATACTCATTTGACTAATTTTCTAGAAATTTGTGACACTTTCAAGATTAATTGCGCCACTGATGACGCCATTCGCTTACGGTTGTTCCCATTCTCATCGAGGAATAAAGTAAAATTGTGGTTAAACTCTTTACCATGGGGTTCCATCACTACATGGGCTCAAATGACCGAGAAATTTTTGCTAAAGTACTTCCTATAGGATAAAATAGCCAAGTTGAGGAACGACATCTTGTCGTTTGTTCAGATCGATTTAGAGACTCTATATGATGCATAGGAAAGGTATAAAGATCTATTGAGACGGTGTCCTCATCATTGGTTACCTCTATGGTTACAAGTTCAAACATTCTACAACGATTTGAATCCCTTAATAGGTAGTTAATTGATGCGGCAGCCGGTGGAACGCTTAACAATAAAACACCCTAAGCAACTTATGAATTTATAGAAGAGATGACACTGAATAATTATCAGTGGAAAGTCATGAGGACAAAGTCGATGAAAGCAGTCAATGTTTTTAATCTAGATGCAGTCACCATGTTATCAAACCAAGTAGAAGTACTTAATAAGAAAATTGATGGTTTATATCTTTCTACGCAGGTACATCCAGTGATGCAGTGCGATACAAATGGAGGTGGAATGAAAAATCCAAAATGTTTACCATTCGATCCTAGCACAGAGAATGAGCAAGTCAATTATATGGGTAACAATTCTAGACCTAAAAATAACCCTGATAGTAATAACTATATTGCAAGTTGGAGAAACCATCCCAATTTCTCTTGGGGTGGTCAAGGAAATTAAATAGCACAACCACCTCTAGGCTTCCATCAATCTTATCAGCAAGAGAAAAAGCCAAACCTTGAGGAGATGTTGAAAAAGTTTATCTCGATGTCAGAAAAAATCAGCAAGCGTCGATCCAAGGACTCGAGAATCAAATAGGCCAACTTGCTAAATTAATTCCAGAATGACCACAAGGTAGCTTGCCTAGCAATACTGAACCTAACCTTAGGGAGCAACTCCACGCAATTACTGTTTGAGAAGTGGAAGGGTTAATTGAACCTGAAAAAGAGACGAGATGGTGAACGAGGATAAGGTTGAAAAAGACAAGAAAGAGCAAAATCCGATTGTCATGGAATACAAACCTCGAGTGCCATATCCTAATGCGTCAAAGGAAGACCATACAAACGAACAATATGGTAAATTCCTTAAGCTTCTGAAAAAAATTAAACATTAACTTACTGTTTGTTGAAGCTCTTTCACAGATGCCAAATTATGTCAAATTCCTAAAAGAGCTGTTACCAAACAAGAGGAAGATAGATGACTCGTTGACTGTGGATCTCAACGTAGGTTGCTCAGCCCTTCTTCAGAATAAACTACCCAATAAACTAAAAGATCCAGGGAGTTTTACTATTCCTTGCCTAATTGGTAGTTTAAATATCGTAATGCATTGGTTGATTTAGGGCTAGTATGAATGTCATGCCCTATAAAATGTTTACACAACTAGGTCTTGGGAAACCCAAACAAGTTAGAATGAGTATTCAACTAGCAGATAGAACCATTAGATATCCTAGGGGTATTATTGAAGATTTGCTTGTTAAAGTCGATAAATTCATATTCCCCTTTGACTTTGTTGTGTTAGACATGGATGAGGATAGTGAAGTACCTTTGATTTTAGGTCGCCCCTTTTTAGCCAATGCTAGGACTATAGTAGATGTTGGTACGGGTGAACTTGTACTTTCTATAGGTGATGAGAAAGTTATTCTCCAAGCATGTTGTGACACCCCTAATTTGACCCTAGTCGGAAAGCGGTTTCGGGACCGCTAAACCGAGTAACCAAATTATTTGAACATGATATTTATTGTCTAAAATAAATGTGTGAAAATTTTAAGCTTCGATTTAGTAAATTTCATGTGAATTTAGTCAATAGGGCTTATGTGTGACATTTTTGAAATGTGATAGATCAAAACATAAGGACCTATTAGTGCATGTTGAAAAAGGGGGGACTTGCATGTCAATTTTCCCCCCCATCTAGTAGTGGCCGGCCATGACATTAGGATGGACAAAGGGTGATGGGCAAAACATGTCATAGACATGTTGTGTTGGTGCATCATGGGAGGAAACAATAAAATAAAGAGCATGGGCAATAAAATATTAGTGTTAGTAGGATGAGAAACAAAAAAAAGAAAGAAAGGATATGTGTGATTGTCCCCCCCTTGCCGTGAGTTGAAGGAAAGAAAAACAAAAAAAAAAGTGTTCATCCTTTGGTTCATCCTTGGCCGAAAATTTTAAGGAGGAAGGAAGAAGAAAGATTGAAGAGGTTCGGCCATGCATGTAACTAGGCTAAGGTATGTTTGATGATGTTCCATGAGATGCATGCACGTTTTAGTTGTTAGCTTGAGTTCTACCTAGCCCATGGTCTAAATCTTGCTATGTGATGGAAATGACACTCGGCCATGGATGCATCATTCTTGCTTGGTGTTGATGTTGTGTTGGTGAGATATCAAGTTATTTTTGTGACCAAGTTGAGATTTGAATTTTTGGAATGAGTAAGGCTTTCGGTTATGTTGTTTTGTATGAGTAATGGATTGTTGAGTTCATGCTATTATGAATAAAATTGATTAAGAGAGGCTTGAGATAATTAAATATGCATGTTGGTGGTAAGATGAGCATTCGGTTTTTATCATGGAAGCATAGGAAGCTTGTTAAAGTTGAATTTTAGAAAAGTTAAATGTGTGTGTGCTTGTGCTAGTACCGAATGTGATTTTAGTCAATGATTCGGTTATGAGTGCTGATTTGTTTTATAATTAGCCGAATGTGTATATGTATACTATGAGGTGGTTTAGCTTAAAGAAAATTAAGGTGCTCGGAAGGTGATTGTCGTGGATAGCTTAAGTAATGAAATTTAATTTTTGTTATGTAAAGTGATGACATTGCTGTTGGCAAATTTGAAGTTAAAAATTATTGATTGAGCATCAAGAGCTTATGGAAACAAAGTCGGATCGTGGAAAAAGGGAAATTGGTCGAATAGTCGGAATTGACGTACATTAGCGATCGAGGTAAGTTTTAAGTATTAAAGCCTATAATGTGATTGAGTATGATATGTTAAGCACATATTAAAAGAATCATAACTCTATTGTAAATTTTTATGCATATAGCCTAATGGCTATTATGAAGTATAGGTAAGTTATTGATATGATATGTTGCCAAATGGATATGATATTATGAAGTGCTAAAAGGATATGTCAGAAGAGTAAAATTGTGATAAACCTGCTCAGGACAGCAGCAGTAACATGAATTTAGAAAATCACCATAAATTGTTGGAGTTGAATGGGAGGCTGAATAAATTATGAAATTAAAGCTTAATGAGTCTAGTTTCTTATAAAATAAACCGTGTAAGAAAATTTATTTCCGATAATGAGATATTTAAAGTTGTGTGAGACAGTGCAGAATGACACTGTAATCCTCTGTTCCGTTTTTAGAAAATCATTATAAATTGTAAAAAAATGGTTATAAGATAAAATTTATATTCTTAGACTCCTTAATGAGTCTAGTTTCAAATGAAATCAAATACAACACATTTTTAATTCTGTAAAATGAGAAATCTGATTCGTAGTGAAGAGTGGTCAGATTAGTCAAACAGTGAAACAGGGGAAACTTTAAGAAAAATCTGGTATTGATTGGCCAAACCTAAAATTCTGGAAATTTTATGGACGGAAGATATACAAGTCTATATTCAGGAAAAAGTAACGGAAAGTGATTTGGAGTTTTGTAGCTCCAGTTATAAATGATTTAGTGACTATTGCTCAGGAAAAACAGCTTGTGCTGAATTTGAGATTGTGTTGTAAACCTTGATAAACTTGTTCTAGTTGCTCATAAGCTATTGATTAAACCCATACGTGAATTCTAAATTGTGATATTGGAAAATGATAGATGTAGATTCAGCCAAGACAGTGTATATATGTGATAAGGCCTAATGGCCGATGTGATGAATGTGAAAGTGTATATATGTGATAAGGCCTAATAGCCGATGTGATGAATGTGAAAGTGTATATGTGTGACAAGGCCTAATGGCCGATGTGATGAATGTGAAAGTGTATATATGTGATAAGGCCTAATAGCCGATGTGATGAATGTGAAAGTGTATATATGTGATAAGGCCTAATAGCCGATGTGATGAATGTGAAAGTGTATATATGTAATAAGGCCTAATGGCCGATGTGATGAATGTGAAAGTGTATATATGTGATAAGGCCTAATGGCCGATGTGATGAATGTGAAAGTGTATATATGTGACAGGGCCGAGTGGCCAACGTGATGGATGTGAAAGTGCATAAATGTGATAAGTCCCGAAGGGCATTTGTGTCAGTACTATATCCGGGTTAAAACCCCGCAGGCTTTATGCGAGAATATTATCACTGATTAATGTCCGTAAGCTTTGTGCTCGTACTATATCCGAGCTCTAAAGACCCGATGACTACGTGTGAGAATTTTGTCCGGGTAAGACCCGATAACTTCGTGTGGAGATTATGTCCGGGTAAGACTTCGTAATAAGAATTGCTTATAAATATATTCAATGCGAAAGGTTAAACAGGTATGTACTCCAAGTTTATATGTGAGCTTGATTTGCACCAAATCATAAGGTAGTTATGTGATGCATACGAGAGCAATCTATGAGACTATTCCTATGATTATGTGACATCGGATCAGTGTGAGAGGCAATGTGAAATCATACGATATATCTATGTCGCATGAGCTCACTTTTATGTGAAAGTTTATCTGCCTATTGTATATGATGAGATGTGCATATTCGGTAAAGGGATGGTATGCCCGAAGGAAGAGTGAAATAAAAATACGAACAACTATGTTATAATTTGATTGTTATCTGTTGACACTGCTTAAAACTTACTAAGCATTGTAATGCTTACTCCGTATACTCTGTTTCCTCTGTTTTATAGATCTCATTGCGAAGCTACAGGCTCGGGGATCGTCAGCAACTAGTCACACTATCACTATCCACTGTTTGGTACTGCTATGTTTTGGATTATCTTATGGCATGTATAAAATAGACTAGTGGCGGAAGAATATTTTGGTTAATGTATATAGCCATGCGAAAATGGCTTATATATGTTTGAGCATAATGTTATAATCATTTGGTATGGAATGGTTAATCACTATCATAATTTGTGCTATTTATGCTAAAAGGGCTAGTTGAATCATGGAAATTATGAAATAGGTAAAGTCTACCTTAAAGGCAGATGCTGGCAGCAGCAGTGATGTAGATTTGGAAAATCACTAAAAATAGTAGGATTGGAATTAAATAATGAATAAATTATGTAAACGAACCTTGATGAATCTATTTTCATAGGAAAGTAACGAAACGATCATATGGACAGTATGTTAAGAGATATTCAGGTTCTCGTGAGACAGGGCCAGAACGGTTTCTGGATTCCCTGTTCCGACTTTGGAAATTCATTATAAATTAACCAGAGATAATTAGGAGTCATGCCATATATGTATAGATTCCTCTCTGAGTGTATTTTCTATAGAAACAAACGGCATCAGTATTGAAGCTCTGTGCAGGGAGACATCCAAGTCGTAATGCGCAAAGGTCAGTGTAGTCGATCCCTGTAACATGGGAGACTTTGACTAATAAACTGTACTAATTGGCCCGACCAAAAATTCTAGAAAAAAATATGTAGATGGGCATATGAGTCTAGTTTCATGGAAAAAATTACGAAACTGATTTTCGAGTTGTGAAACTCAAGATATGATTTTTAAGGTGACAGTGTCACAGTTAGCCAACTGCCTGGAAAATTTTAAAATGGACTGCGATAGTAAGCGAATTTAGTCTGTGAACCCCTCGTGTCCGACTCCGGCAACGGTCTCGGGTACGGGGTGTTACACATGTGGTTCTATGAGAGTCTTTAGTGTTCGGAATGATATTAAAAGTTCTGTTAATGTGAGTAACCATGTGGCTGAACCTTCTTTGCAGGAAATCCCTCATGGAACCATGATGGAGCCATGTTTCAGTTAAGGTGGCAGAAACAAAACAACTTATGAAGAGCGAATGGTGCAAATCAATCAACTAGATGAATGGCGAACACATGTCAAGGAGAAACCGAAAAAGCACGATGAAGAACCAAAGCGATGCCATGATGAGCATGTGGATGGAATGAACCAATTTAAGGTTGGGGACAAAGTACTGCTAGACAAAACAGATCCATGAATCTCCCTTTCAGAGCTCGGATTAAACGGATCAAACCCATTTACAGTACTGAATTTTTTCCATACGGTACAGTCAAGGTAACTCATTTTGAGTTTGACATGTTTAAGGCAAATAATACTCGACTCAAACCTTATCTTGGTAAAATATTTGATAACAAGAAAAAGGAGTTTCAGCTTTGCGAACCACCGTGACCGTACGAATATAAGGTAAGTTGAGCTTAGACTCTAAATAAGTGCTTCTCGGGAGGCAACTCGAGTGTTTAACTTCTACTAATTCTTTTAATTTTATTGCATGCTAATTTAAAATTAAATTAATGAAAAAATATTTTTGACCCAAACGGCTTAGACACACGGACGTGTCCTAGGCCGTGTGCGAAAGAGGGTATTTGACAGTGAGTCACACGGCCTGGACACACGAGCGTATTCTAGGCCATGTACACAAGGGAGGGTTTTACAGTGAGTTACACTGTGTAAAGACATGGCCGTGTAGGTCACACGACCTGGACATACGAGCGTCTCCTTGGCCGTGTGAGTCTTGGGACTTAATTTTTCCAAATTTTGAAGGTTACAAGCCTAAGATGGTCCACACAACCTGGAGACATGACCGTGTCCTAGGCTGTGCCCTAGGCCGTGTGAGTATTGGAGCTAACTTTTCAATTTTAATTTCAAATCAGTGAGTTACACGGGCAAGAGACACGGCCATAAGTTCAAAGATTAAGATTTGCAATTTTTTGTTGGTTATTTTAATGAGGAAAATACAAAAGTACCATCATAATAATATAACTTATTTAAAATGTGTAAAGTTATTTTAGTAGTTTTCTTATTTAAGTTAGTGTCTAGTTGACTCATAGCACCAACATAGTCACACACTTAAATATTAATATATATATACAAACAATGTGTGTGAAACAAATGGTGTAATAACATTGAATTGTATACAAATATCAAAATAAAGCTAAAGTGGTAAAAAAGAGATTTATAAATGAGTTCAAATCTTAACATTTTCAAATTCTTTATAAGTTTTTTTATTGAATAATTAAAAGAAAAATGTATCCAAGTAATAATATAATTTATTTAAAATCTGTAAAATTATTTTAGTAATTCTTTTGACTTAGTTGGTGTCCGTACTTAAATAATAGTATAAATAAATTACAAATTTAACAATTTGAAAATGTATATATCTATAATTTATATAAAAACACAAGTCGAAAGAAACATTGAAATGACTCTATAACCTTTGTTGTTCATTACATTGCTGGATTTATAATTTTAAATATTTTTTATTTATAAAATCTATTACATTTATCAATATGAATTTTAATTTTACTAAAATAATTAATTTAAAATTTAATTGATAATAAAAGTTATCATATTTATATAAGAATACTAATTTTTAGTAATAATTTTATTAAATTAATTTATATAATAATAAATGAAAAGTTTAAATTTCATATTGAGTTATTCTCTACTTAAATTATTGTGGTTCAGTTAACTAAAAGAGTAAAAGAAAAAAAATATACTACTTTTTTAAATACTAAATTTTAATTATTTTTGTAATAAATAACATTATATTTCATATAAAAAATTTATGAAAAATTAATATATTTTATAATATGAAATAATGTAACATAATTAAATTTATATTAATTATAAACTATTTACAAATTATCATGGTCAATTTATTTACTGTTAGGAAAAAAATTGAATAATGTAAGGTTTAATTTACAATATGGCATTTTTATATTTTTCATAAATACTTCAATAAATATTATAAATATTTTATTAGGACTATATTTGAATTATTAAAATAATTTATTTATTTTAATTAAGTTAATTACTTATTATTTTGAACAATGCTACTTTGTATTAATTGGATGAAGTAAAACTATATTCTATAATGAATATGTTAAAAATGCGTTAATATGCTATTATTTTTTAGTAATATTTAACAATTCGATTATGAAGTATTATTTTACATTAACTATAGTAATTAAGAATATAATATTTACAAAAGACTAATTAAAAATTAACCGCATAAAATCACTTGCTTCACATCTAGCATTAAAACTAATTATATATGAAGGTAGAGGTAATAATAAAAATACATAAATATGTTTTTATATATAAACAAAAAAAATACTAAACTATTTATTCAAAGTACACTATAACATATATGTATATTTTATATGGAACAATGAGACTCTACTTGCATTTTGGACCACGAGATGATATATCTTGTTTCTTATTGAATGATATGCTAGGTATAACATAGGAAAGATATAGTGTAATTGAGATTGTATCATATTGAGATTAGAGCTCAACTATCTTTCTTTTTGCCAAAACACACACACGTGCACACACAAACGCATTTCATAATATTCGACTAATTGAGAAAAAACCTTAGATTATAAGGTCTAATTTCTAAAATGTATTATTTAAAAAAATTAACACATTTTACAATTTAAACAACAAGAAATTAAAAAAAGAAAAAAATCAAAACAACATCACCTAATTTGACGTAATTTCTAAAATAGGGTCTCATTCCAAAACCCTATAAATAGATGATATCAAAATTATTCCAATGAAACCAAAGACCAATCATGGGAGTCTCAAATATGAAAATATGGTTAATTTGTTTGGCTTTAATCGGCATAGTGGTGATGGAAGAGGTGATCCAAATCGATGCTGCTATGACAACTCACCATCCAGAGGTCTCCGGTCTTGTTTCCTACCGTCGCCTTTTCCAAGAAGCGGTTAATCCCTGGCAACGTGGTTGCTCAAAACTCACTAGGTGCCGAAGTTAAAGAATATTTTGATAATATATGACGGTATATTTCTTATATAAATATAAAAACCTCTTCATATTAATGCAACATGATTAATTCTATTTATCTCTTTCTTTTACTTAACTTGGTTCCACTTAATCATGATTTATGATTTGGCTTTACATTGTTGTGATGCCAAAGGTTTTGTGTCTCTGCTCAATCCTAGATCTATTAACTTTGATGCAATTATGATGCCTAAATATAATGTAATAAATATAATTAGTAGCTAATATAATAAGATATATGCAAATAATTATATGAAATACACTGAAAATTAATATAATATAATTATTTTTTTAAAAGAAATAGAGTATAAATTATGAACTTACAAAATTATGAATTATTATATTTTACAATAAACACAATCATTATATTTTTAAGATTTATAAAAAAAAACACAAATACACAAATTATCAAATCTCACCAATGCTATCAATAGACAATATAATATTCGGTGAATATTGGTAGTGCTAGTTCAGTATGTATTAAGTTTTTTTAATCAACATAAAAATTCTATATAAAATGAAGTACCATAAATATTGGTCTTTAAAATATGATAACTATTTTTTTTTTGTGGGGGACGTGGGAGAAAGGAAGGAAATAGAGAAAATGGAAGAGAAAGCCTGAAAAAAATATTTTTGTTTGTGTTATTTTTTTATGCTTAAATTGCTATTACAAAATTATTATATATATATGAATATTTGTTGGTTAATAGTTATATATATATATATATATAGACATTTCATTTATTTTTATTTTAAGCATTTTCTTTTTATGTAATTATTTTTATAAGATGTTTTTACAATGTATCAGTTCATCTAATGTTTCACATAAATTGTTTTCTAATGTTACAAAATATTTATGTTTATCTTTATCATTCATAATGATCTTTTAAAATTATCTAAATAAGTTTCATAGTAAATAAGTTTGTAAAAAAAATATTTATTATATTTATTATTCTTAACTTAATATATAATTATATTTTGTGTTTCAAAATGGTAGATTCACTAGCGGATTTAAAATTCAGGCTCATTTGGCCAAAAAAATAAAATAAAATAGTTTAATATTTTTAAGAAAACTACTCTGTTTTATTTTTAAATGTTTTATTTAAAGGATTTGTCTTAATGTACGATTGCAATTTGATTTTGGATTCGTATTTGATTACTTTAAAAAAATTATTTTTGAATACACATTTGAACAAATTACTCTGTAAAATTATTTGTGGATTGATATGAATTATTTAAATTATTTCTTTCTATCTTGACTTGAATGGAGTGGTGATTAAAGCTTTTGTTAGACACTCATTTGGCACAGGTTTGTAATGCCCTAACCCGACCTGATTCACCGGGCTCGGACCTTGGGTGTTACTAAACACAATACTTAACAAATTATCTAATTAGTCGAACACTTTAAATATTACATTTTTTTATTTCTTTAACCGGAGGACTTAATATCCAAAAACGAAAGAAAGTATTTTATTACTACAGACTTATCAGAGCTTTTTACAAAGTAGAAGTTTGATAAAAATAAACAATAAGGTGTACCCCTAGACTATACCACATTGCCACTATATGTATAATAACCCAATACACTTCTTCCTTGGCGTGGTCCGGACATCATCCCTCCAGGCGCAATCTCTTAACATTGATACCTGAAACATAAACATGACATGAATAAGTTTAGGAGAACTTAGTTAGAACTAAAAAAAATTACCTTGATTGATGCTTATGTAATAATTGATGGACCATCTATGCCATCTACACTTTCTTAATCATTTACTTTTGCTTTGGGCGACTACCATCATAAGCTCAGACTTACACTTATGCGCCAATTACTACACTCTTACTCGTACCAATCCCTTCAACTATCAAACTGACTTACACTTTCCATACATTCATCTATTCTTTTCTTACTTACAATTCCATAAAAATATCTTTCGCAGTCCACTGCATACTAACCATCTCCTCATATATAGTGTTATTCTAGAATGGTTGTTCATAGATACGAATCATTGGTGGATACATACACAATTTGTAACACCCCAAACCTGTAAAACCCCGTACCCGAGACCGTTGTCGGAGTCGGACACGAGGGGTTCACAGACTAAATTCGCTTACTATCGCAGTCCATTTTAAAAATTTCCAGGCAGTTGGCTAACTGCGTCACTGTCACCTTAAAAATCATATCTTGAGTTTCACAACTCAAAAATCAGTTTCGTAATTTTTCCCTGAAACTAGACTCATATTCCCATCTGCATATTTTTTTCTAGAATTTTTGGTCGGGCCAATTAGTACAGTTTATTCGTTAAATTCTCCCCTGTTACAGGGTGCGACTACACTGACCTTCATGCATTACGATTTGGATATCTCCCTGCACAGAGCTTCAATACTGATGCCGTTTGTTTCTATAGAAACTAGACTCAGAGAGGAATCTATACATATATGGCATGACTCCTAATTATCTCTGGTTGATTTATAATGAATTTCCAAAGTCGGAACAGGGAATCCAGAAACCGTTCTGGCCCTGTCTCACGAGAACCTGAATATCTCTTAACATACTGTCCATATGATCATTTCGTTACTTTCCTATGAACATAGATTCATCAAGGTTCGCTTACATAAATTATTCACTATTTAATTCCATTCCTACTATTTTTAGTGATTTTTCACATCCAAATCACTGCTGCTGCCAGCATCTGTTTTTTTAAGGTAAACTTTACCTATTTCATGATCCTCCATGGATCAACTAGAGTTTGTCATACATATTCCAAAAGTGATCAAGAATAACCCTTCCCATGGCTAACCGTTACCAACATTTCCATACCTCTCGATGGACAACATACAAAACGATTATAATGCTATGATCAAAGTATATTTAAGCCATTTTCGCATGGCTATCCAAATTTACACAAAACCGAAGGGTACATGACCAACAACAAAAGGGTAGTCCTATACATGCCATTTCAAAGTTCAACCAAAATTGTACCAAAAGGGGGCTTTGATAGTGTGGGAGACTTCGACTTCCAAAAATCCCGAGTCCGATAGCTGACGAACCAAAATCTATAAAACAGAGATTCAAAGAACGGAGTAAGCATTTAATGCTTAGTAAGTTTTAAGCAAAACAAAGTGTTCTCAATCACTATCATTGGTCATTCATTTCAACTGTTCGATGAAGTTAATCTAGAGCTTCATCTCGATCTATAATATCATTAAACGCAACACTTGGCTGCCACATATATACTTTTGAATAATAATGACCTAGATGGTCAAATATTTCCAAAGCACATTCTTCATCGATTTTCAACTTTCAATAATCCTTTCCACTTGTTCATAATCACATCCATACTTTTAAGTATTTCAACATGACAAGTACTAAATTACCATAGGCACATAAAGAACCAACATATTCCTTATCACATATATGTAAGCTTACAAATCATAATCCTTACCTTGTACTGGCACATCTAGCTCAACCCAACCCATACTCAGATCATAAGGCTTTTGGGCAGAATATGCACTAATACATAAGAATATTTCATCGCATACTTTATTATACAAACATACCATTACCAATTAGATCATTCTCACATTTGGAGTTATAATATTAATCACATTTACCTACCTCTTTGATACTGATAATTCACCTCGAAATCACTCCACCGATGAGTAAGTAATACGTACCTGAACATCTTGAATACATAATACTTATTTGATGGTAACTTAATGCAGATACTCAATATCAAAGTCTTACTTGAATCCTAGCATTTAGCCGTCGGGTCTTTAAAGCTCGGATATAGTACGAGCACGAAGCCTACGGACATTAATCAGGATAATATTCTCGCATAAAGCCTGCGGGGTTTTAACCCGGATATAGTACTGACACAATTGCCTTTCGGGACTTATCACATTTATACACTTCCACATCCATCACATTGGCCATTCGGCCTTATCACATATATACACTTTCACATTCATCACATTGGCCATTCGGCCTTATCTCATATATGCACTTTCACATTCATCACATTGGCCATTCGGCCTTATCTCATATATGCATGTTCACATTCATCACATTGGCCATTCGGCCTTATCACACATACACATGTTCACATTCATCACATTGGCCATTCGGCCTTATCACACATACACATGTTCACATTCATCACATTGGCCATTCGGCCTTATCACATATATACACTTTCACATTCATCACATCGGCCATTAGGCCTTATCACATATATACACTTTCACATTCATCACATCGGCCATTAGGCCTTATCACATATATATACACTTTTACAGTCATCACATTGGCCATTCGGCCTTATCACATATATACACTTTCACATTCATCACATCGGCCATTAGGCCTTATCACATATATACACTTTCACATTCATCACATCGGCCATTAGGCCTTATCACATATATATACACTTTTACAGTCATCACATTGGCCATTCGGCCTTATCACATATATACACTTTCACATTCATCATTCGGCCTTATCACATATATACACTTTCACATTCATCACATCGGCCATTAGGCCTTATCACATATATATACACTTTCACATTCATCACATCGGCCATTAGGCCTTATCACATATATACACTTTCACATTTATTCAAATATACTTCACATACCACATATACTATCATGTACAGACTTGGTCTTGGCCGAATCTACATCCATCACTTTCCAATAATAATTCAATTTTACGCCATACTATCATTTCATATTCGAATACTCATAAGCTTACAATATCACGATTTAGAATTCAAGTATGGGTTTAATCAATAGCTTATGAGCAACTAAAACAAGTTTTATCCATGTTTACAACAAAATCACATATTCACTACGAGCTGTTTTCCTGAGCAATGGTCACTAAATTATTTATAACCGGAGCTAAAAAACTCCAAATCACTTGCCGTTAATTTTTCCTGAATATAGACTCGTATATCTTCCATCCATAAAATTTCCAGAATTTTAGGTTTGGCCAATCAATACCAGATTTTTCTTAAAGTTTCCCCTGTTTCACTGTTTGACTAATCTGACCACTCTTCACTACGAATCAAATTTCTCATTTTACAGAATTCAAAATGTGTTGTATTTGATTTCATTTGAAACTAGACTCATTAAGGAGTCTAAGCATATAAATTTTATCTTATAACCATTTTTGTACAATTTATAATGATTTTCTAAAAACAGAACAGGGGATTTCGGAGTCATTCTGACACCGTCTCACACAACTTTAAATATCTCTTTATAGGAAATTTCTTTGCTCACAAGGTCTCTTTTATAAGAAACTAGACTAATTAAGCCTTGATTACATATTTTATTCAGCCTATAATTCCACACCAACAATTTATAGTGATTTTCTAAAATCACGTTACTGCTGCTGTCCAAAGCAAATTATTACAATTTGCTCTTAAATTTCCAAGTCCAAACACATATGAACTTACCATTTGAGTTTAAGACATATCATGGCCACATCATATCTTATTAAATCAACTCATTATGTCCTATTATGGTTGAATTTACTCAACGTTTAATCACTTAAAACTTACCTCGGATGTTGTCGAACGATTTCGGCAGCTATTCGACCACTTTTTCCTTCCCTTTATCGGATTTAGTTCCCCTTTGCTCTTGAGCTTAATTCAAACAAATTTAACTCATTAAAGTCTCATTTTGCTAGCTTATGACCGAATATGACAAGGAGTTTGATAGGTCATATGGCCACCTTTTAGCTCAAATACACAATGGTCATACGCATTTTTAATCACATCAAGCAATTTAATACAATTCATTCGAACATCAAAAGAGAAGCTCAAGGTACTTAGCCCATATATACATTAGACACTAGAGTCACATATGTACGAAATCACGAATCGAATTCAACATACTAGCTAATATTTCCCCTTAGCCGAATTTTCTAAGTCAAGCTAAAGCCATCAATAGGCTACCTATGGCCGAACATACACATAACTTATGTACTTATTCATGTGGCCGAACATACATGTCTATGTTGGGGCCGATTGCATCACAACACCATACCATTTCAATTTTTGGTCATGGTTAAACAAAGAACTTAATGTCTCACTCAAAAATGCTAAAAAGAAGATTCAAGAATCATCAATCCACCATCACATGCACCATTACAAAGCTTCACTTTTAGCATGCAAATGATATCAACACCAATCCACCTTGGCCGAATATCATCTCCATGACATAGTAAAGATTTGAACCATGGGCTATTTAGAACTCAAGCTAACTACTAAAACATGCATGCATCTCATGGAACATCATCAAACATACCTTAGTCTATCAAACCACCATAGCCGATTTCCTCAAAGCTCTTTTTCCTTCTTTTTCTTTCTCCTATTCGGCCAAGAACAACATGAGAGCCTTTCTCTTTTTTTTTGTCATGCATGAGAATGATGAACACATTTTTTTCTCTTTGTTTTCTTCCTTCAATTTCTTATTAGTTTATTGCCCATGCTTCTTATTTTATTCTTCCATTAACACAACATGTTTCATGACATGTTTTGCCCATGCTTCTTATTTTATTTTTCCATTAACACAACATGTTTCATGACATGTTTTGCCCATCATCCCTTGTCATGGCCGGCCACTAGTACTTAAATGGGGGGAAATTGACATGCAAGTCCACCCCTTTGATTACATGCACTATTAGGCCACTTGCATTTGCCTAGCACATTTCTAAATTTTCTCACATAAGTCCTATCAACTAAATTCACATGCAATTAACTAAATCGAAGCTTAAAACTTTCACACATTTATATTCACATATTTTAGGCAATAATTATCACATTCAAATAATTTGGTGACTCAGTCTAGCGGTCCCGAGACCGCTTTCCGACTAGGGTCACTTTAGGGGTGTCACAAAACCCGATCTAGAAGACATGGCCAAATCTAGAGAAGTTACCTCACGTAACACCCCTAACCCGACCTAGACGTTATGGAAGAATCTGGGTGTGTTATGAAGAAGGGTTTTAAAATAAATCTTCTAACACGTATCGTTTTATTAGCTTACCAATCGGAGTCTTAATATCCGAGAAAACTTAAGTTTATAATCTTATTTGAGACCATTTTAAGTTATCAAGAATTTACAACGGACGTTTGAAAATCATTTTATTCAAAACCAAGCTCGTGTTTCCAAAAACCATTTATTAAAACCATTTGTTTGCGTAAAGTGTTTTTGTCAACATTAAGAAAAGGAAAGGAAAACAAAATCCAAATCCAAAAGTTAAAACCATACAGTCGAGAGAGTTCCAAAAATTACAAACTTTGAAGAAAAACCAGATTTTAAAATAAAATCGATATTACTACATAAAAATAGTTTTCTGTCAAGTGGTCACCGCTGAGCCTCCGTCCCACCGACCCGCCTAAGTCTGTGGATTACCTAAATAGAACAAACAAACATATGTGAGTTTTCGTAAACTCAGCGTGTAACCCAACAGAAATAGTCATGCAACATACATAGAATTTCATATACAGTCAGATAGAGATTTGGACCTAAGTCCATAACAGATACAAATATCATAATCAGATAAACATAACAGATATACAGAATCCTACCCTCATCCTCTACACACCATCTCTGACTATCCCATCACACCATGTGGGGATAAAAACACCCACCTATCCCAACACACCATATAGTGTCAATGCGACACATAACAGAATAATAAACAGTTAAGCTGCCAGAATATAGGCGAAAGGTCATCGTATAGATCACTTCCTCCACATATAAAAATCTCACCCCAAATACAGATACAAAATACATAATTAATAGAATTAACATGCTTAACATGCTCGTATACATATAACATATATACTCAAACAGAACAGTCAGACATACATATTAGTGACTTACTTAGATCAGACTATTAGAATATCATATCACATGAATTAGGGTTTGGTTAGCCCTTTTTGACCGTACGGTAGACCCACAGTCGATTGAAACGACCAGTGCGAACCTAGGGAAAATTTTAGAATTCTAGGCCCACATGTCTGTGTGGGCCCATACGCCCAGAATGACCTTACCCGTGTGGCCCAAACGGCCTGGCCCAAAACCCACACGCCCATGTGGCATGTTCGTGTGGGCCTACACGCCCAACACGGCCACACTCACACCGTCACACGACCATGTCAAAAGCACAGTTGCACTTTCGTTAGTGACACGGCTGTGTCTCGTACACAGCCAGCTACACGGTCGGTGACACGTTTGTGTGGCATCGACAGACCCAATTTTTGGATTTCATTGAAACTCATTTTCTCGCGTTAGGGGTACACACCTGGTTTGATTTTGACGCGCAAGCAATCCCGAACCCATCAGAACCTACGAACGACACTACACGCTCCCAAAATTTAGTTTTTAATCTACAATTAAATTGAACCAGCGAAACCTTCAACAGTGAAATTCAAACGCTTGTTACTTACCCAACTTCACGAACAAACCCAACTATGATTTTGTTGGAGAAGAATTATGTTCCTCACGATTTGTTGCCAAACAACCCAGAATCACATTACCAAAATGACCAGAATTGGTATAGAATAGTTAAAACAATTACCCCTAATTCAAACCAAACTCACTACCCTCACTTACTAGATACACGAAAAGTTCAAAAATCGTATCACTACAATTTTGGAAGAACAATTTTGACAGATCAAGGAAAAAGAAAAGAAATTTTGATGGGAAGAAAACATAGAGAAATAAAGTCAGAAACTGGAAAAGGGAGAGATTTTGGGAAATTAGAATAAAATGAAATAAAATAAAAAGGTTAAAAAAAACCAAATCCCACAACATCCATATCCATAACCACCCACCTAACTCAGAATCTCACCACCACTGAACCACCACGCTCACGTGAGATTTCGAACACAAGACCTTCAACAAGCTAACTCCTTACCACTCGCACCAGCAGGCTTATTCTAATATGAGTTTACTAACAAGAAAATATAACCCAACCCATCAAGGATAGGGCTAGGGTATAAAATAACAAAATTTGCCAAAAGCTAGACTTGAACCCAAAACCTGACACACACACCCAGAACACTTAGCCACTGAAGCATATACATATTTGTGTTAGATTTCACAAAAAAAGACTTAAATTATTCAGGGCATTACAACTCTATCCCCTAAAGGAAATTTTTGCCTCGAAATTTACCTGATCCTAACAGATGAGGATACTGTTGATGCATCGAGTCTTTAGGTTCCCACGTGGTCTCCTCGGTGCTATGATTCCATCACAGAACCTGTACTAACGATATAGACTTCCTCTTCAGCACCTTAACATCTCGATCCAGAATTTGAACCAACTCTTCCTCAAATGTAAAGTTCAGTCTAACCTCGATCTCCTCCACAGAGACAACATGAGATGGATTAGACCTATACCGCCTCAACATCAAAATGTAAGACACATCATGGATACGGTCCAACTCTAGTGGTAGCTCTAACTGATAAGAAATCGGTCCCACATGCTTTGGAATCCGATACGACCCAATGAACTTAGGGCTTAACTTGCCCTTACGATCGAACCGCAAAAATTTCTTCCACGGACACACCTTAAGGAATACGAAGTCATCCAAAGCATACTCAATATCCCTTCTTTTCAGATCTGTATAAGATTTCTATCTATCAGAAGTCGCCTTCAGACGATCCTGTATCAGTCTAACCTTATCTTCAGTCTCGGAAACCAACTCAGGACCCAAAAGTTGTCGCTCACCCAACTCAGCCCAACATAGCATAGTACAACACTTACAACCATACATAACGGTAGAAAATCCTTCCAACTACCTCGAAATCAATTACATAGCTCTAAATCATATCCTCTAGTATCTGGATCACCCTCTTAGAATAATCATCGGTTTGAGGATGGAACGTATTATTGAAGTTCAATATCGAAACTGAGAGCATTATGTAGTTTATTCTAGAATCGAGAAGTGAAGCGAGGATCCCTATCAGAGATTATCAAAATCGAAACCCCATGCAGTCTCACAACCTCAGAAATATAGAGCTTCACTAACTTTTATAGAGAATAGTCAGCCCAAATTGAAATAAAATGAGTGGACTTGGTCAATCGATCTACGATGACCCAAACAGAATCCTTCTTAGTAGGCATCAAGGGCAACCCAAATGAAGAGCATCGTCACTAGTTCTCATTTCCATAAGGGAATCTTAATAGGTTGAAGTAAACCTGAAGGTAACTGGTGCTCAGCCTTAACTTGCTGGAACGTCAGACAACGAGAAATAAAATTAGTTACCTCACGTTTCAAACCCAACCTCCAGTATAGCTCACGAAGATCCTAATACATTTTATTACCACTGGGATGCATAACGTAAGGGCTACTATGCATTTCCCTCAGAATCGACTGTCTCAGATTAGAATTATTCGGTACACAAACCCGTCCTTAGAAACACAGAACTCCATCGTTATTCAGTCCAAAATAAGATGTGCTCCCACTCTCAACCTGACGAAACCGCAAACCCAGAGACTCATCCCCTAACTACTTTTCTCGAATTTGCCTAATCCAAGTCAACTTGACTTGCAACTAGGCTAATAGACCCATATCATTGAACAAAGTAAGATGAGTGAACATTACTCTCAAATCAGTCATCTCTCTACGATTGAGAGCATCGACCACCACATTGGCATTACTGAGATGATACTCTATCGTGCAGTCATAGTCCTTGAGCAGTTCAATCCAGTGACGCTGCCTAAGATTCAACTCCTTTTGAGTGAGGAGGTACTTGAGGCTCTTGTTATCGATATAGATGATACATCTCTCACGATACAGATAGAGCCTCCAGATCTTTAATGCAAACACCACAGCGACTAACTCGAGATCGTGCGTCGGATAATTCCCTTCATGTAACTTAAGCTGACGGGATGCATAAGCCACAACTTTACCATATTGCATCAGTACACATCCCAAACCGACGTGCGATGTATCACTGTAAAACACAAAGTCTTTACTAAATTTAGGCTGTATCAGAACAGGAGCCCGAATAGACTTGTGCTTCTTGAAGCTCGATTATTGTGCATTAGTTCAAAAAAGGGAACATTCTTGTTCAGAAGCTTAGTCATAGGAGCTACAATCAGTGAAAACCCTTCAACAAATCACCGATAATAACCTATGAGACCCAAAAAACTATGGATCTCAGAAACGTTCTTAGGCTGCTTCCAATCAAGCACAACCTCAATCTTTCTATGATCAATTTGGATCCCCTTAGCGGAAACCACGTGCCCCAGAAAAGTTACCTCTTACAACCAAAACTCACACTTGCTCAACTTAGCGTAGAGCTGCTTCTCTCGAAGTATTTGAAACACTACTCTAAGATGCTCATCGTGCTCATCCTTAGTCTTAGAGTAAACCAAAATATTATCAATGAAGACTATGACAAATAGATTCAGATATGGCTGAAAAACTCGGTTCATCAGATCTATGAATGCACCTAGAGCTTTCGTCAATCCAAAGGGCATAACTAAGAAATCGTAGTGCCCATAATGAGTCCTAAAAGCCGTCTTATAAATATCAGCTTCCTGAACCCTAAGCTGATGATACCTAGAATGAAGATCTATTTTTGAGAATACCGCAGCCCCACGAAACTGATCAAATAGGTTATCGATCCTTGGAAGTGGATATTTATTCTTCACAGTCAATTTATTGCACATCCTCATTGTACCATCCTTTTTCTTTACAAACAAAACCAGTGCCTCCCACAGAGACACACTAGGACGGATGAAAACATGATCTAGAAGCTCTTGAAGTTGTTCCTTCAGTTTTGTAAGCTCCTTCGGTGCCATATGGTATAGAGCGATGAACACCAGAGCTATACCCGGTAAAAGCTTAATGTTGAACTCAACTTCCCGATTTGGAGGTAAACCCGATAACTCCTCAGGAAAAACATTTGAAAATTCCCTTACTATTTTGATATCCCCGACATAAGAGTCCTTAGAAGCTAAAACACTGATGTGGGCCAAATACGCCTCACACCATTTCCGAACTAATTTCTCGGCCACAAGAGTGGATATCACATTAGACAGATAGTCTCGACGCTCATCGATCACAACTATTTTCTTATCATCCTCGATCCTCAAAACGACCTTATTAGTCTTACAGTTTAAACTATCTCGGTGCTCAACTAACCGATCCATACCCAGAATTAAGTCGAACTCCTCAAACGGTAGCTCCATCAAATTTTCCAGAAACACAACCCCTTCTACCTCTAATGGAACATTCCTATATAGTCTACTAACCCGAACAGATTGCCCTAATGGAGTCAGTACAGTAATCTCACCAGAAGTACACTCCACAGGAATCCCCAAGTTTTCAGAAACAAAACTAGCTACATAGGAGTGTGTAGAACCTATGTGTATTAAAGTAGTATTTGGAGCATAAAAAATAAAGAACATACCTATGATCACATCAGAGGTGTCTCTGTCCTCTCAGCGTCGAGTAGCATAAACCAGTGCAGGCTTCCTCCATTCAGTCTGATTAACACCTTTTCCCAGTACTCTGTGTCCTTGGCCCAAACCATTACCACCCCTAGCTGGTCCACGGCCCCTAGGTGGTTGCTTCACTGCCCTCTAAGGCTAAAAAGAACTCGATCTCGAAGCTTGCATGTGATCAGCATGATGTGGACACTTTCTAATTCGATACTCCAAAATGACCTATACTTCAGACAAGCCCCTAATTTCCTCAAACACTAGCTTGGATGGTGCCTACCACAATCACCAAAAGGCTTAATCCTAGTAGGAGCAACAGAAACTCCTACTCTAACAAGCCCATCAGATCTGACCCGTTTCTTAAGCCTCTGAGCAGAATTAGAGGGCTTCGAATCCATCTTATTCTTGTATCCCTCACGGTCTCTATTCTGGCGCTCTACGCGCTTAACCTCTTCGATGATCTTCGACGATCAGAACCCTCAGATTATCCCTCAAACTGTCCTAAAAATAGACATATTTCTTATACTCGGATGCCACCATGCCTTGAGCGTAACGACTCAGTCTTAAAAACTTGGCCTCATACTCAGCCATAGATTTATCACATTGAGTGAGATTCATGAACTCACACCTACGAGCATCCACATAGCTCGCGCCCATGTATTTCCTCTAGAAGCCAGTCTTAATGTAGCCCCAGTTCAGACGATCCGACTGAGTACCCTCTTTAACTGACAACCAACACTGATATGCCTCATCGCGGAGCAAAGAAACCGCACCCTTCAATTTCTTCTTAGGAGTGCAGTTGATGTCGTTCATAATCCTCTCAGTGGCCTCCAACCAATTCTCGGCCATAGTAGGGGTGACTCAAGTGACACCCTTAAATAACTAAGCTCTATTGGACTGGAGTCGTTCAGTTACCGACCCACGACCCCGCATTGTACCTCAACTCATTTGATAATATAGAAACCACTTTGTATCTGTAAAGTAAATAGTGATAGCTTTTGATAAATAAATTTCCAGTTTATATTGGAAAACACTTTCTCTTAGTTAATTCATTCAAATTGTAGAAGAATATTTATAAAAAACACTTAGTTTTGCAGCGAAAATTCTTAAGTTGAATAGATTTTTGGAAAAATGAATTTAGTTTTGAAATTCAATATGTTGTAGTTCGGTTCAAAATAAACCAAAGACGTTAAAGCAATTCCAAATGAAAATATAAAAGTCCAAAAGCAGTGCAACAGAAAATTATATTTAAACCGAATAGAATTAAAAGAAATTTAATTATTTATAATCGAGCTCCCGCAACATCGGTTCGTCCTAAGTTTGTGGATTACTTGAGAATAAACAAACAAAAGTAACCTTATGAGCTTAGTGTGTAACACACCCCAGGCAACAATTAAATGAACATAATTTAACAGATACATTTCCAAATGCATTACCAGATGCTAAATCGGATGCATAATCAAATACATAATCATATCCTACCCCCAACCACTACACACCATCTCTGACCATCCCTACACATCAATTAGGGTAATAAATACCCATCCAACCCTACACACCACTAAGTGAGCGTATGTCACTTTTTAGAAAAATTGCAGTCTAGATGCTAGAATCAGATAAGTGTGGCAAAACCACCAAAATAGTCATGTGACGTCAACCACTAGATATGGAAGATTATCCTACTACCAACACTTTCTCCATAATCATAATCCCACCCTAATGCACATGCAAAACAAAATAGATATCAAATACGTGTATGACATACATGCTATACACATCAGATTTTAGATCACATTGGCATAAAACACATCATGTTGTTATATATAATATACATATTATGCGCTCATAAGTCACATTTAACAGAAACATAGCATTAGATATCATGAATTAGTCTTAATTCTACCATACGGATCCTATGGAAGGACTAAATTCGAACCGCATATCAAATACGACCATAGGGTAAAATTTCAAAAAATGGGCCCACACAGCCCAACTGGCCAGCCCGTGTGGCCCGCATGCGCAATTAACTTAGACAATGTGGTGTCGATAGTCCACTTTTTGACTTCGTGTTGTTCACTATTTTTTGGGTTTTTTGTTACACACTTGGTCAAGTTTCGATGTAGGTTCAAGAATCGAGTATTCTAGTACCTAAATTGACAACTCATATAAATTAATAACTAAAATTTTACCAAACCCAATTGACCAATTTGGTATAACCATCATTAATCGACCCCAATTACAGAAACAAATAGCCCCTGAAATGGCAACATTACTTACCCCTGATTGAAGCAGTAACTTGACCAGAGTGTGAATACTACAATAAAATATAGAATTACAAGGCGATATCTGCAAGTATACGGGTTGAGTTGTAATATAGTTTTACAAGGGAATAGATGAGTACTCTGAGGATCGTACCTAATGGAGGTGAGTGCTAGATCAATTCTAACCTAAACACTAAAAGATCTAATTACTACTCTAAATTTGTTATAATATGAGAACATAATAAAAGGGTTTTTGTAATGACAAAATAAAAGAACATAAAAGAATTAAAATTTAAGAGATAGAAGAGTAGAATGAATAAAACCTTGATTATGGGTGACTAGTTCGCTTCAGTAATCCCAATAAACTATCGTTTTGGGTTCCTCAACAATCAGCTAGTCGCTAATTGGAAACACGAAGATATATAGACTTTTTCATGCCCTTTTTAACTCAAATCCATGCAATTTCGTAGTAAATGTTATTGAAAAATATAAAATAATTATAAAATAATTAAATTACACTCAAATTATTAACATATTAAATTTTAATTAATTTTATAATGAATTTTCAAAATTTTTGATTTATTTTCAATAGGTTTGCACAAAGGGTTAAAATTGACTCGGCAGACACTACTAAGAGTACAAAATCGAGAAGCGATTTTTAAAGCATCAAGGCGAATTAATTTTTCGGCCTAAGACGGTCCCAATGATGAATAATAATATATAGTATAATTAATTTTAATATATCTAATTTATTTTGGGTAAAAAATATTATTAATTATATTATGAAAGGAGGCACAGTTGTGCTAAACCGAAAGACTAATCCAACCGAGCAAATGGACTGCTCAAAATCGTCCCACATGCTGACCCAATAAGCTCAAATTAGTTGATTATATGACTTGCAAATCAGCCCTCGATGTTTCCTTAAAATTTCATTCAAAGCCCTCCACTTTCTATGCTTTTAAAGATTCACCCCAAGCTAAATTTAGCAAGTTTAAAAACTTCAAACTTGCCACATGTGTGGCCAGCCAAGGGGGGCATATGGCTGCTGAATTTTTGCTATTTTTAGCAGTCAATCGCACCTATAAATAAACCCTTCCCCTCTTCATTTATCACACCTTCATTCCACACTTCTCACTCACTTTCTCTTTTTATGTCCTATTTTTCTTCTTGTCCCTTCATTGCCGATTTCCCTCTTGGAAAAGAGCCCTTAAACCACCTTGGGTAGCAGTATTCTAGTGCTTCTAGAAGCCTCGGTTCAACAAGAACAAGTGAAGAAGGAGGAGAGGAGCAAACTAGTCAGGCTTCAGAGAAACACTGGATTTGATTCTAGTTTTCTATCCTTCAACTTTTTATTGTTGTTGTTATAAACATGTCTATGAATATTTGTTATGTTGGTATTCTTAATTTAATTAACATGACTTAAATTTAATTCGTGTTAGGTTGATTGCATTTTGTCCATTGAAGTTATTAAAATTATGTTTGTTTTGTTATAGGTCTTGGTAAATTGTTTGATTAAGTAAAACCATGATTATGTTATTCTTGCATTACAATTGTAAGGTAACTAATGAATTAATTATTAATTTTATTGAAATTGTAATTAATTGAAACAATACTTAAACAGTGCATGTTTAATCTTTTAAGGTAGCTGAAGGTTAAATTAGAGACGATATTAAACGGTACATTAGGCTTGCATAACTTGCAAGATTATTGTGATTAAACTGTTTCAATGTAGGAGTATATTGTTACCTCACTTAATCTTTTACTTACTTATTAAAATTGATTAATTGTTTGAGTTTGCATAGTAATATGTTCAAGAGATTAGTTAATTTCGTAAGTCTGTATGAGTTATATTTAACAAATTACCAAGTTGTCGTGAATTTATTCGTAACAACATGAACATTGTTTTAGTAATATTAAGTTAAGAAATGTAATTGATCTAACATAATTATGTCATATTGATTAAACTCGTTTTTCAAAAATCGTGCATTGGAATTTTTACTTTTTATTTTTATTACTTAGTTAGTTTTTAGCTTTTACATCACTTTTTCAAAACAAAAGATTTTTCCTTCACCAAAGCGTTTTTAATTACATTTCATAAATATTTCTTTCCATAGTCCCTGTGGGTACGATAACTCAACATTTACTTGTCACTTTATTACTTGTTTCAATTGTGTACACTTGCACATTTTCATCGTTCCAAGTTTTTGGCATCGTTGCCGGGGACTATTTTAGAATTCATTATTTGTGAATTTGTTAATTTTAGATTTTGGTTTATTTTTCTGTTCAATTTTAACTTAGTTAATTTTTTCTGTGTTGTTTTAGGTGTTTATGAGTATTGATCGAATTATCGATTTACTCTTCGTAGACCCTGAGATTGAAATAAATTTTCAACAACGAAGAAGACAAGCAGTTTAGAGAAGGACCGAAGAGACGAACTACAAAAATCTGAATAAAAGAAATGGAGCAAACCCCGCTCAAAATCCTATCCTTATTGCTGATGATAGGGATAGAGCTCTAGGACAATATGTTTTTCTAGTGTTTCATGATCTTAATCTGGGTATTGGGAGACCCAAAATCGAGGCACAACAGTTCGAGTCGAAGCCAGTCATGTTCTAAATGGTTCAGGCAGTGGGCTAATTCTGTGGAATGCCTACCGAAGGTCCTCACCTTCACTTAAGACTGTTTATAGAAGTGAGCGATTCTTTCAAGCTAGTCGGAGTACCCGAAGATTCACTACGATTAAAGCTATTCCCATATTTGCTAAGGGATAGAGCTTGAGCCTGGTTGAACTCATGGCCACCACAATCCATTACTATTTGGCAAGAGTTAGCAGAAATATTCTTCATGAAGTATTTCCCACCTAGCAAGAATGTTGAGTTTAGGAACGAGATTACTACCTTCCAACAAATGAATGACGAGTCCTTATATGAGGCTTGGGAAAAATTTAAAGAATTATTATGAAAGTGCACTCATCATGGAATCTTATATTGCATTCAACTTGAGACATTCTATAATGGTCTCAGTGCTCACATGAGAATGGTAGTGGACGCTTTTGCTAATGGTGCTCTCATTTCTATGTCTTATAACAAGGCTTATGAAATCATTGAGAGGATTTCCAATAACAATTATCAATGGCCAACCAATCAAGCAACATTGGGAAGACGAGTCGCTGGAGTACATGAAGTGGACGTTATCACTTCACTTGCATCTAAGGTATCCTCAATTTCATCGATGCTTAAAAATTTTACCACTAATGTGTTTAATAGTTTTGCAACACAGCCACCCAATCAATTTGAAGACATAGCCTGTGTCTATTGTGAGGAAGGACATTTGTTCGAATAATGTCCATCAAACCCAAAATTCGTGTACTACATGGGTAATCATAACTATCTAAGGAAGGCAAGGATTGCAATCCAATTTTTATAACCCATCTTGGCGAAACCACCCTAAATTTTCTTGGAGTAACCAAGAGGCTTGAGCAATTAACATTTATGCACAACCTAGACCGACCCAGCCACCTGTTTTTACCCAAAAAGTTAAGAAACCAACTCAAGCTGAGCCTTCCAATAGCTTAGAGAACCTATCGAAGGCATATATGGCAAAAAAATGATGCCACTTTAAGGAATTTGTAGAATCAAGTGGGTCAACTTGCTACTGACCTTAGAAACTGACCACAAGGTGCTCTGCCTAGTGATACGAAGAATCTAAGAAATCCAAGGAAAGAGAATTATAAAGCATTGACATTGAGGAGTGGAAAAAAACTAGAGCCCAACACTGTTGAATTTGAAGAAAAGCCAACTGATGCTCAAGATTTAGTGGAAGTTCAACCGAGTGACGAAATTCCAACTTCACTAGAACCAGAATCTACAAAATTTGATAAGGTAACTCCTGAACCAATCAATTCTGATAAACTAACAACTTCATTAGATGCAGAATTGCCACAGAAGATGAATCAAATAGTTCCAATAAAGAATCCTCCACCACCCTACCCTCAAAGACTTCAGAAGTAGAAGCAGGAAATCCAGTTCAAGAAGTTTCTAAATGTAACACCCCTAACCTGTATCTGTCATCGAAATAGGGTTACAGAGTATTACTGTAAAATCGTAACTTTAAAACATAGATTTAGTATCTCAACATAAACATGACATAATTCATTCATATACATGCATAACATCCCTTAATCGAGCCCTCGAGACCTTAGAAACACTTTAGAAATGATTCGTGACTAAATCAAAAATATTTTGAACATTTAAGAAAATGTTGGAAAAATTGAACTGCAGGGGTCACAAGACGGAGACATACACCCATGTCTCAGGCTGTGTAACAATTGAAATAGGGACACAAGACTGTGTCCTAGCTCGTGTCCATGCCGGTGTAACTCTCTGAGCTGGGTTACACGGCCAAACCACATGCTCGTGTGCCAGGCCGTGTAACTCTCAAAATGGCCACGCTCGTGTGCCAAGCCATGTGCTAGGCCGTGTAACTGTCTAATTTGAATTCCTTTAAAATGTACAGGGGACATACGGCTGAGACACACGCCTGTGTCTTAGGCCTTGTGGACATGAAATTGACCAATATTAAGCCATTTCCATCACCCATTGCAAGCATGTACCTAAAAGCAATTTGCACCCATGACCACGGCATCAAAACATACCAAAATATGTATAAAATGACCAATTCACTAGACCATTAATCCATCCAACCAATATACCAACAAGGCACCTCAATTGCATTCAACCAAATCTTACCTAATCATTGAAATATTACCACATTTCATACATACTTATCAAGTCCAATACCATTTCAAAACTTACCTTATCTTGACCACATTAAAGCTATCCCATCACATAGCATAATAGCCATTGAAACATGCATTAAAACTTGGCCATCTTGACACATACCAACAAGGAATAAAAAATACCAAAAGTATATTAACCAAAATAACATATACATGCCAAACTATCAACCAGCACTCAAACACCAGTCCACCTATACATGCCATTATAACCTTGGCCAAAACATCAAAACTACCAATATAATATCTTGATAGTGTGATAGATCTCCGGCGAGCTTCCAAATCGATCGAGCTTTCGATTATCTATAAAATATAAGAAAGAAAACTACGTAAGCATATAATGCTTAGTAAGTTCATAAAACATGAACATAACTTACCATTTCAATGCATAACTTTAAATTTTAAACATGATACAACCCAACCATAACCTTGGTACAAGCCTAAGCATCATCAGCAACACATGTTAGTGCACCAACTCATAATTCACTTGAATTAACATAAGATAAGTCATTATACATGAACAACATCACTTGAAATCATCAATTTCACGAACATAAAAATACTTTCACTGAACATTTCCTTTTTATTCATTTTCATAGATTCATGACATAATTTTTTGAATACTTACCATTCCTTCCCTTTTCATACCTATTGAACCATTCAGAACAACCTCGGATACGCGGGTTAGCTCACACGAAATGTGCTAAAATATAGTCATAACTTTTCCTTTTCATTTCCTTTACATCGTAGCTTACACGAGATGTGAAATGGGTCTGCTCACACAAGATATAGGTTAGAATGTAAGCTAAACGATGCTGGTCGTACAAGTTGTAGAGTATCTACAAGAAATGCAAGACCTCAGCCATGTAACAACCCGTTTTCAGTGAAATCAGAATAGTGGTTTTGGGACCACAAATTTGACGTGAAAATATTTATGTTATTATTATTTTATTATCTATAGTATGTTAGTATTATCGTATAAAAATTTTGTTAAGAAATTTTACCGTTTGTATGCTTAATTTGATAAAAAGGACTAAATTGCATAAGGTACGAAATTAGAGTTCTATAAGCAAAAAGTTCCTAATTGCTATGAATTTGGAGTTTGAGTGGCCTTAAATGAAAATTAGACCACTAGTACTATTAGTGGAAAAATATGGGCACTTATATAATGGTTTTAAAAGTTATTACTTAAGGTTAAATATGTAAATTAGTAAATAAAAGTAATTAAACTAAAATGAAAGAAAAATGTACCATCTTTCTAATCATATTCAACCGAAACTAAAGAAGAAAAAAACTCCATTTTTGTGCTTTTGAAGGTTTGGCCATTGTGTCTTTGCATGTAAGTGCATTTGCCCCGTTTTTAGTGACTTTTATGTTTTCGGGATCGTTGTAGCTTAATCTAGCTAGCTTGAGGACTAATTTGTAAAATTTTTAAAAGGTTAGGGTTGTGCCATGAATTAATATAAGTTTTTTTGGATGTTTAATGTAAGAAAATGGATAGTTGTTGTTAGATAAACAACTTTTGTTAAGTGATTTTTGATTACTTTGTCAATTTGGGATTGAATTGTAAATGTGATATATTCATGGTGTAATTTGTAAAATAATGAAATGCGTGGGTTGCTAGGAGCTTTAACGAAGTTCGACTAGGCTTGGGTAGGGATGAAATTGCATGAATTTCATTTTATGAGCTTAAGAACTAAATTATAAAGAAATTAAAATATTTGGGGCAAAAGTGTAATTTTGAAAAAAAAATTGAATTTGGATTGAATTGAAAAGAAAATTTATTAAATTGGTTGAATTTATTTATTTAGATCAAGATAAATCTCAACCGGATTTAAATCGAGGGAAGGAGAAAGTCGCAGATTAGCCGATCGTACTCCCACATGTTAGTTGCCGATGTAAGTTCATAGTATTAAATTGTATAATTAAATTTCCATATGTATTTGTATTTTATAATTAAGAAGTTAGATGTTGTACTTCAATACCCTTGATTGCACATACGTGCCCCTATTGTACTTCGGTATTGCTAAATGCACATACGTGCCATTGTTGTACGTCGGTACCCCTGATTGTACATACGTGCCCCTGTAGTACTTCGGTACCCCTGAATGCACATATGTGGCCCTATTGTACTTTGGTACCCCTGATTGCACATACGTGCCCCTATTGTACTTCGGTACCCTTGAATGCATATACGTGCCGCTGTTGTACTTCAATATCACTGATTTACACTTATGTGTCCTTGATTACATTTCGATAACTTCAATCACGTAAAATAAGTGTTTTATTCAAATAATGTTAAGTTAATTAATTTGCTATGTTCTTACTAAGCATCATAAGGTTATACGTGTTTGTGTGTCGTTTTGTAGATCACTTTTGCTGACTTTGGATGGATCAAATCTTTGGCTCACACTATCCATCATAGTTGGTAGCTTTTGAACTCTTTAGGGTTGTGACATGTATATGTGGCTATATATGTTTATATATATGTGTGTGTATGTCTAGTTGTTTTTAGTATAATGATGAACTACTAAGTTATGTGTTTAGATACTTTACTTTCTGGGTTTGTGAATATAAATCTTTTGACTTGATATGATGTTATGAAGGCAAACACATGTGAATGGTGTTAATGTTTAATTAATTAAGTTGTTATGTTAGCATATATATATTTGGTGCTTGAACGGTGGAAGATGGAATGGTAGTTAAAATGTATGCTATATGTTGTTCCTAGATATGTTTGAGTGAGGTTATTTTGGTATATTAGTTGTAGTTGACATATATGGCTATTTGTGCTAAGGCTATGTTAATGGATAATGAATGGCCAAATTGGTATAATGAGTGTGATTATCATATGTGAGCATGGAGGTAATTATTGGTATGAAGTTAGTTACAAAATAGATGTTTTGTGCTTAATTTATGCAACCATTAGGTACATGTTGGATTTTGTGATTGAGGTGCCTTTTGGGCATATTGGTTGTATGAACATATACCATAATTGTTCTAGCTTGATTATGCATGTTTTAGGTACTTCTTGCATGTTTGATCATATGTGCAAAAGTGTTATAGGTGTATGCATGTTTTAGGTGAGAAAATTTACTTGGAAATGGCCTATTTTTTGTCCACATAGCCAGAGACACGGGCGTGTGTCTCAGCCCTTTGTGACATTCAGCCATGTGTCCTCTGTAGCTTTCAAAGGGTTGCAAGTTAGGTAGTTACACAGCCTGGTAAATGGCCTAGAGCACGGGCGTGTGGCTTGGCCTGTGACCCAACTTAGAGAGTTACACGAGCATGGACATGGCCTGGGACACGGCCGTGTGTCCCTCTTCGAATGCCTGCACATTGTGAGACATGGGAGTGTGTCTCAGCCATGTGAGTCACACGGCCGTGTGACCCCTGCAATGAAAATTTCATCTTTTTCCAAAAAAATTTAAATGTTTCCAATTTAGTCTCGACTTGTTTCTAGCTTGTTTTCAGGGCCTCGAGGGCTCGAATGAGGAACACTATGTATTTTATTTTATTTTTCACGAATGATGTTGTGAATTAAATGTTTTAAATGTTTGATAGTTTTGAAATGTAAACTCTGATAATTCTCCGTAACCTTATTCCAATAATGGATACGGGCTAGGGGTATTACATTTTTTAGTATCAGAGCTACGATTTAGTCAATTCTAGGACTAACGGAGGAAATAAGAATTAGTGTATACATGCCATATATACCTTGTGATAGTGTGATGCTTTCGATCCATTTTGACAATTTGTTTATTATAGATTCAAGATGTCAGTGGAATCAAATTGAGGTGTAACACCACAAATCCGGCCTAAACATTAGGACCGAATCTGGTGATGTCACATTGTAACACCTCTTACCCGTATCAACATTGGAATACGGTATGAGGCATTACCAGAATAAATACACTTATAGACATATTAATCCGAGTTATAAAATTTTATCAAATTAAAACTTTCCAATTGTTATTTTTGGGTCATTAATTAGGGTTTACTTTGCTAAATATACTCACAATCTTTCACTTCCTCGTCGTATGAATTTATAAATTTTCACTTGTTGAATTCGTCCTGAGTACCTGAATTGATCCGTATCATTACATATTCTCATATCGTCAAATTTTCCTTTTTAACTATTGTAGTACATCAATAGTTCACTATCTGGTAAGCTAATTGTCACATACATACATTAACCATTCATCTCCAATACAGTTAACAAAATTAGCCGCAAAGATAGTACAATTTTCTCTATTCGATATAAACCAAAACCTGTTATTTCTTTTCCAACAAACCTTAGGAAATATACACTTTATACTAACCCAAGTGTTTAACCATTCACCCATGACATAAATGTATTTTATCCATTATTGCCGAATATAGATATGCTTCACAAATCATAATTCACCTCACATAGTAACCGAATTAATTTTTATCATTTGTCAAATAGATTACAAAATAAGTTATATAACAAAATATAGATACATTTTAAACCACACAATTAAACAAATTTTCTTGGCATTACATGATCATCACATATCAAAGACAAATGTTCTTGACATTTCCATCACCTAAACCGAATTAATCAATGCAACTCAATAATATAATCATCCATAAATCATTATTATCACACATATATATATCATGACTAAATTTCTTAAACATTTGATCCTTTGCTTTTCAATACCGCAATAGCTCATTCAGTACCAATACGTATTTACCATTCAATTTAACATTTACCGATTATAATCGGGCATATGACCATTTATACACAATTCATTCATACATTTTAATGTCCTCCTTCTCCTCTCCATCCCACATCCTTTATGTATATAACATGCTTAAATAGCATTATACATAATTTCACTATCCACTTATATTTAAATTTAAAGCTATCTAATCGAGTTACAGTCACTAAATTATTTGTATCTGAAGATACAAAGCTCCAAATTAAGTTATGTTAATTTACCCCAAAACTAAACTCACATATCTTCCTACCATAAAATTTAAGAATTTTTGGTTGAGCCAATTAGTACAGTTTATTCTTTAAACTTTCCCCTGTTTCACTGCTTGACAACTCTGACCCCTCTTCACTAAAATTTACTTAACTCTTTGTACAGAATTCAAATGATGTTCTTGTTTATTCCTCTCGAAAATATACTCATCAAGAAGTTCAAGCATGTATAATACAAGCCATAATTATTTTTTTTACAATTTTTGGTGATTTTCCAAAGTTGGAAGAGGGGATTTCGAAATCAATTCAACCCTATCTCACTAAAATTCAAATATTTCAAAATATATAACTCTTTTGCTTGCTCTGTTTCTTTCATGTGAAAATAGACTCATTCAGATTCAATTTCATATATTATTAAGCCCCTAATTCAATTTTCACCATTTATGGTGACTTTTCAAATTTGCACAACTGCTATTGTTCAAAACTATTTTATTTCTAAATTTACTCTTTTATAGTTTTGATATTTCATACCATCCTACACATGGGTCGATTAAGTATCAAACCCAATATTCTTCACATAATCTTGTCTATTTCATATGTACATTCACTTTTCCAATTTCCCTGTTGAACACTCGAAATATTATCCGTTACTCGGTGGATTCAGCACTTAGCAAGCACTTTAAATTCAGTGATACGGGGAATGAACACATAACAACCCCTTTCATAATAAAAGATACCGTGGAATCAGCACTTAGCAACCACCTTTATATTCAGTGATACGGGGAATCAGCACATAGCAACCCCTTTCACAATCAAATATACAGTAGAATCAGCACTTAACTGCCACGTTTAGAATCAATAATTTCGGGAATCAGCACTTAGCAACCCCTCGAGAATCTGCACTTAGTGACCCCTTTTTATCCAATGTATTTCGGTCTATTCCGAGTGTTCAATCAGAAACCTTTTTTTTTTTAACATTTTACCACCTTTCTCCAACTTAGCCACATTTTTTTTACAATCTACATCAAATTTTTAATCTATATTCACTCAAATCTCAACAATATATTGAATAACATTAAAACAATGCATTAATTCACATACAAACTTACTTTGGTGCAACAATATAGAAATTTAGCAATTTAGTCTTTAATCTTTTCTTTTCTCTGATCAATGTCGATTCCACTTCTTTCTTGAACTATAATAACACATTTAACTTATTTAACATGCACATTCATCAAAACAGTCCTTAACTCAAACTTTGGCAAAATTACAATTTTTCCTCTAAACTTTTGCATATTTACACTTTTTCCCTAAAGCTCAAAAATTAAACTTCATCTCTTATTCTTATGTTTTATGACATACTGAACATTTTTCCCTTGTATGGCAACATCAAATTCCCACTCTAACACTTACTTATGAACATTAGATATTTTTACCGATTATGTCGTTTTACTCGTTTTCACTTAAAATCGCTTAGCAAAAGTTGTTTAACATAATTTCTAGCTTTATATTCTACCATAAAACATCAAAATAAACACATTTCACCTATGGGTATTTTTCCAAATATAAACCCTAGGTTAAATTATTGCTAGAAATAGCTAAAACAAGTTACCGAGACTTCAAAAATGTAAAGAACATTAAAAACGGGGCTTAGAATCACTTACCATGGAGCTTGGAAGCTTGAAACCCTAACTATGGCTTCTTCCCTTGCTAAATTCAGCCTTAGCTTGAAGATGGACAAATTTTTGGCTATTTTGGCCTTTTTAATTCTTTTAATTACTAAATGACCAAAATGCCCCCAACTTAAAAAAATCCTATTTCACTTATCTCTTGTCCATTTTTGTCCAAAAAGTTAACAAATGGTCTAATTACCATTTAAGGACCTCCAATTTAAAATTTCATAGCAATTTAACACCTCTAGCTTCTAGAACTCAACTTTTGCACTTTTTACAATTTAGTTCTTTTGGCTAAATTGAGTGCCGAAACGTCGAAATTTTTGAACAAAATTTTTACGAAATCATTCCATGAAATTTTAGACCATAAAAATATAATAAAAAAATAAAATTTTCCTCATCGAATTTGTGGTCCCGAAACCACTGTTCCGACTAGATCTAAAATTGGGCTTTTACAACTCTATCCTTTTAGGGATTTTCGTCCCCGAAAATCTTATAAAAATTAGATTAATTATCTGCTTCCACTCAATACATTTCAAATTCAGACAGAACTTTAGATTTTTCACTGACACTAAACATTTTAAAGTCCTATAGTTATCAAATATGTTACATAACTCTTTTCTTGCAGTTTTAACTATAAAAATCACAAAATACCTCTGGACACTCTTTCACTAGAACACTCTTCAAACAGTTCAGTAATGTATGTTGATAATCAATAACTTTTTATTCAAATTAGGCTAATCATAAATGATGTTTCAGTTGACAATATTTTCGTGCAAAAGAAAGCTTCAACAATCAGATTAACTTTAATTTACCTCAATATTTCTCAATTAGAATCATTATGATAGATATAATTCTGTGTCAAGTCTTCAAGAATACAAATTCTTCTTCTAGATTAAACCTCAATCTATATATATACACTCAAAGTTTATTTCAAGTACGGTAGATATTTTCAAACTCATATAACCTAGACATATCATTATACAGAAGCCACAACCATCATATAAAATGATATCAATTCCTATGATATCCCAAAAGATGTCTAAAAGATCAATGTCTCTCAATGTCTCTCATAGATATTAAAATCCAAAGTAATAGAAGCAATATAATCTTCACGTATATTCAACAGAACAATAGCCAGTAGAAATAAAATATTAGCCTCACTCAAACTTTACTGTCAATTTTCATATTCACACAAGGGAATAAATACCAGAAAAAGACATGGCGATGCCGAACATAACCCAAACAAACCAATAATTCTTTCATCTATTAATATGTTTAGCTAATGTTCTCATACAATAAGAATTCTTTTTGAAACTAAACAGTTACATATACTTCTGAGGATAATTGTACACACAGAATGTCTAAAAGGATTCATAGTAATTACCCATTATAGCTACTATACTCAGCTATTATTATAATACAAATATTACTCAATTGCCTAATTCTATCATCAGAATTTTCACATTATCTCTTTACTAACAGAAATTGATCCAGAAAAACTTTCGGTTAATTTTTTTCTTTAAATGACATACCTGAATAAATTATTTAATCAGATTTAACTTCTTTTGTGACAGTAACTTTGCATAATCTGAGTAGTTTTGAAAACTATCCAATATTTCTCTATTTTTATATTGTCTTCATTTGCTAATTCATTCACTTTTCCGACCACATTATTAATCTCCCGTACACAAATTTCTGTAACACTACACTCGTAAGCTTATTCAACCAAAATCTCACAAATTTTATTGTAACATTTTACTGATATGGGAGGTGAGTGTAGTAAAGCTCAAATTTATCTTACACATAAATGCGCATAACACATACTATCACAAATAGCCAAGTCATTACTAATTTCACATTCTCAAAGCATTTAATAAACATTTGCTTTTAATCACTTTTGTTCTCAACACATAATTCATATGCCAACTCAAATCACTAATTCACAATCGAAATTTCTATATAGCATCATAATCCAAATATCATAACTCATATGCTCGTATAATTATAACATTTATCAATAACAAAATGTTATATTCTTTTATCTATACCTTTATGAGCTTCAACTCATAATCAATACATTTTCACACAAACATTTAAGTGTTTACTTCTATACTTTTATAATTAACTCAGTTGAAAAACATATCTGTCTCATCAAGATAATTTTCGTCATAAAACAATACTAATGAGGGGGTGATGTTGAGGTCATAAAGCTTTTAACTTGCTATCATAAATACATATATATATATGTCTTTGCATTCATCATCAATGTAATACCATCATAACCACGTAATTCATTCCAAGCAAATTAACACATCTATGTGTTATGAATATTTTTTGTCACCCACAATTTCACACAATGAATTTACTTACTTGAGCTTAATATTAATATCTAATTAAATTCCAATACTTAGCTTCCATTTTACTTACCGACATTTATTCAATTAGAGAATGTCTTACTGAATTGAGTACTTCATTTTCTCTATGCCATAGTCCAACTATGGTCTTACACATATTTACATATTGATGCCATACCCTAGCTATGGTCTTACACAGTAGCACATATCACACCAATGCCATATCTCATATATGGTCTTATATGGAAATCACATATCACATGTTGCCATGGTCCAACCATGGTTTTTTTTGTTGATTCATTAGATATCACTGAACGAAAGTACTCATTCTTGCGTTCTACTCAATTTAATCTTCCAATACAATTTTCATGCTATTATGATATTCATAGTTTAATAGTAAAGACATAAAACAAAATATCTTATTATCTTTAATTTAACAATTAAACATAAGATTCTATGAACGTACTGATTTCACTTATTCAATCAGATGTACATAAACACATATTCCATCTATTTAAGTAAATTCGCTAATCATATTCACTTAATCAAATATGTTGAGCACATAGCATCATATAATCACCAACATACTTGGATGAGCTTATCACAACATAAACTTTTTTTTAAACTTATGATCATCTCTTTTCATACATGAAAACGTACATATCACGAATTTTTATTCTTACCTTTCCAAATTCTGACATAACGTGAGCATATTTCATTCATCTCAATATCATTTTTAGCATTATCAAAAATAGCTCGATTGAAAATCATCTTTGTCTTAACAAAACAATTTCGTTAGAGCCCGGAGAAATCACATCATGACGAGTAATAACATGGCATGTATAGCTAGACTCACATATGCTACGTTGGTCTGAGAACCGACTAAATCGTAGCTCTGATATCACTAAATGTAACATCCGAAACCCAGCCTAAACATTAGGGCCGAATCTGGTGATGTCACATTGTAACACCTCTTACCTGTATTAACACTGGAATACGGTACGGGGCATTACCATAATAAATACACTTATAGACATATTAATCCGAGTTATAAAATTTTATCCAAATTAAAACTTTCCAATTGTTATTCTTGGGTTGTTAATTAGGGTTTACTTGGCTAAATATACTCACAATCTTTCACTTCCTCGTCGTATGAATTTATAAATTTTCACTTACTTGTTGAATTCGTCCTGGGTACCTGAATTGATCCGTATCATTACATATTCTCATATCGTCAAATTTTCCTTTTTAACTATTGTAGTACATCAATAGTTCACTATCTGGTAAGCTAATTGTCACATACATACATTAACCATTCATCTCCCATACAGTTAACAAAATTAGCCACAAAGATAGTACAAATTTTCTCTATTCGATATAAACCAAAACCTGTTATTTCTTTTTCAACAAACCTTACTAAATATACACTTTATACTAACCCAAGTGTTTAACCATTCACCCATGACATAAATGTATTTTATCCATTATTGCCGAATATAGATATGCTTCACAAATCATAATTCACCTCACATAGTAACCGAATTAATTTTTTATCATTTGTCAAATATATTACAAAATAAGTTATATAACAAAATATAGATACATTTTAAACCACACAATTAAACAAATTTTCATGGCATTACATGATCATCACATATCAAAGACAAATGCTCTTGACATTTCCATCACCTAAACCGAATTAATCAACGCAACTCAATAATATAATCATCCATAAATCATTATTATCACACATATATATCATGACTAAATTTCTTAAACATTTGATCATTTTCTTTTCAATACCGTAATAGCTCCTTCATTACCAATACGTATTTACCATTCAATTTAACATTTACTGATTATAATCGGGCATATGACCATTTATACACAATTCATTCATACATTTTATTGTCCTCCTCCTCCTCCCCATCCCACATCCTTTATGTATATAACATGCTTAAATAGCATTATACATAATTTCACTATCCACTTATATTTAAATTTAAAGCTGTCTAGTCGAGTTACAGTCACTTATATTTAAAGTTGTCTAGTCGAGTTACAAGCCATAATTATTTTTGTACAATTTTTGGTGATTTTCCAAAGTTGGAACAGGGGATTTCGAAATCAATTCAACTTTGTCTCACTAAAATTAAAATATTTCAAAATATATAATTCTTTTACTTGCTTTGTTTATTTCATGTGAAAATAGACTCATGCAGCTTCAATTTCATATATTATTTAGCCTCTAATTCAATTTCTACCATTTATGGTGATTTTTCAAAGTTGCACAACTGCTGTTGTTCAAAACTATTTTATTTCTAAATTTACTCTTTTATAGTTTTGATATTTCATACCATCTTCCACATGGGTCGATTAAGTATCAAACCCACTATTCCTCACATAATCTTGTCCATTTCATATGTACATTCACTTTTCCAATTTCCCTGTTGAACACTCGAAATATTATCCGTTACTCGGTAGATTTAGCACTTAGCAATCACCTTAAATTCAGTGATACGGGGAATCAGCACATAACAATCCCGTTCACAATCAAAGGTATGATGGAATCTGCACTTAGCAACCACTTTTATATTCAGTGATACGAGGAATTAGCACATAGCAACCTCTTGTACAATCAAATATACGGTGGAATCAACACTTAGCAACCACCTTTAGAATCAATAATTCGGGGAATCAACACTTAGCAACCCCTCGGGGAATCTGCACTTAGCGACCCCTTTTTATCCAATGTATTCCGGTCTATTCCGAGTGTTCAATCGGAAACCTTGTTTTTTTTTAACATTTTTCCACCTTTCTCAAACTTAGGCTGTGTTTAATTGGCGGAATTGATTTTCCGGAAAATCAATTACAAGTTTTCTAGTGTTTGATTGGCAGAAAACATTTTCCTTTTGGAAAATCAATTCCGCAACACGAGAAATTAGGTTACATTTTAGGGAAAATGTCTCACCCTTTCAATTTCCGTAAGACATTTTCCCTGCTCTCCTGCCTTCTAATACCTTCATTCCTTCCATCATTTCCGGTAGCAAAAGTGCTTCTGTCAACTGATTTTCCACTAAGCCCCCACAAGAAGTCCATCATTCCTTTATTTCCTCGGTTCCTGGTGGCAAATTATTGCAGTTTTCTTTCATTTCCTCGGTTCCCTCTTCTCCGACTGATTCAGTTACCGATCCAAACGTTCTCTCTGACCACCATTTATTTTTGCTATCTCCACTCCAATTTCCGTCAGATCTGTGGGAAATTTCAGGTAACCTTACTATTATAGACATTATTTGATTTTTTATTATTTTATTTTCAATGTCAAAAAAGACTTGCTGGGTTTGTATTTTTTGTCCCGATATTAGTGCATTGTTCAGTAATTGTAAAAGGGTTTTACGTTTTTATGCACGAAAATTGGGTAATGCAAGGTAAATCATAAATATGCAGATCAGTAATGTTTGATCCTGCAAATTTTCGTTGTTCCAAAAGGGAGCAAGACTGATGTTGTCTTAGCTTTTATTTCGAAATCATACCTATGGAATCATTGTCGGTTGCTCACCTTAATAATAAATATGCAGCTTAAGGATAAAAATTCTAATATAGTATCTGATTTTAACAAATAGTTATTAGATTTAGGTGATGGAAGACTACCTAATGTCGCACTAGAGGTTAATGTAGATTCCCCAACCCATTACCATACCATATTGATTCTTAAACCCTTAACGACTGATTCAGTTTGTGCAATATTTGGCTACATTTATCTAGAACTCGAGGAAAATTTCAATAACACGACATACTTAAAGGATTAAGCTATACTGTCAACTACAAATGAAGTGGTAAACAAGGTGAATGATTTTGTGCTTCTGAGGATTCTGGGTGAATCTAGAACATATCCCAGTTCAGATAGAATTTATCCTGCATCTGGAAATATTGAAGAACAATCCCTTCTGTATTCATCAGAAGTCCTGAATTCTTTGAAATTTACTATGTACCTAGTCATGAGATTTTTAGTTGAAAGTTGGGGTTCTAATAATGTTATTGAGAAACATTAACCGAAGTGTTGATTTATGTAATTGTACTGAATTGGTTGTGACAAAATTGGGATCTAGGTTGTTATTATTATGTTGAAACTATTACTGGTAGTAGTGTCGGGCAACGTTGTTTTACCTCGAGTAGAAATTTTACCATCTGGTTCAAAATGGCCTTCCAATTTCAGAAGAAGGCAATTTCTAATAAAAGTTATGTTTTCTTTTACAAAAATTTTCTTTCCTCTACTGCAAAAGTTTTTGGATTTTTTTGGATATCATGTCCGATCTTGCTATATTTTCCTTCTGAGATTCCTTATGCGACCCTACTTGTCTGCAAACAATTAGCATTGAATCATAGATTGCAATTTCAATCCATTAAATAAAACCATTAATGATTTGTGTTTGATTTTTTATTGCTCCTAACGGTTCTAATTTCTTTCTATGCTTAACCTCCAGCTGTATAGTTCTTACTGTCCTAGCCTCTACCTCAGCATTCTTACTCCTGTTGGTGGCCTTGGTTGATATTTTCATAAGAGGTTGGTCCAAGGTTTTATCTTTGGAATGTCTTCTTTCTTGATTCTGGTCTGCCAATGGCATGGCATTTGTGGTTGTTATATGTTTTGTGGTGTGCTTGATTTATGATTTGGTATAATATGCATTTGTGGTTGTTATAATTCGGTTCAAGTGAATTAAGCATGGTTGTTGGATGTGTTTGCATATGGTTTATTATTGATTTACATTTTTACTGTAATTTGTTTACGTATTACTTGGGAAATCGCAGTGATGAGCTGTTATATTTGGTTGATGGTAGGTAAATACATATGTGCGTATGTCATAAATTTTGGTAATTTTGGCATGATTTATAGCATATGGAATTGGCATTAAAAAGTTCTGGCTTTAGGTTGTTATTATTATGTTGTCAATGGTAATATGCATTTGTGGTGCAATGCAAGCACAAAAGCTGCTATTAACCAACAAGACAGCCGATAATGTATGCACTTTTTTAGTCATGGTAACTTTATGTGATCTTATGAAAATCTTGCATCTTTTGTAGTAGTGATCATATATTTGTGTGGCATTATTTTGTGTAGATGGATCGTAATCAACATCAAATGACAATTGTCGGAGTCGTGGCTTCAGTTTTAGCTTTTGGGGCTCTTTGGATTAAAAAATTAGAAACTACGAAGGAAATTGCTTCTCGCCCTCGTGTGAATCGAGATTATGAAAGAGAAAACTATATTAATAGTATTTTATATAGTGGTGACCAGCATTGCATTGATGTGATAAGGATGAGACCGATCGCATTTTTTAATTTATGTGATATTCTTAGTACGAATAATTTGTTACAATCGTCTAAATCTGTCGATATTAGGGAGCAAGTAGTTACATTTTTACATATAATTGGTCATAATGTAAGGTTTCGAGTGATTGGATCTAGATATTATAGATCAACTCAGACAGTTCACCATTACTTTAGGTTGTATTGAGAGCTATTTTGAAATTGTATAGACTAGTTATTAGATTACCTGATGAGTCAACTCCTAGTGAAATTAGAAAAAATCCAAGGTTTTATCCTTATTTTAAAGATTGTATTGGAGCATTAGATGGAACTCATATTCGTGCATCCGCTCCACTTAGCATGCAAGGAAGATTTCGTAGCCGTAAAGGGGGGACGACACAAAATGTATTGGCTGCTTGATTTGAAACTTTCCTATGTTCTAGCTGGTTGGGAAGGTAGTGCACATGATTATCATATTTTAAGTGATGCACTTTCATGCCCAAGAGGATTAAGAATTCTGGAAGGTAATATTTATCATAAATAGTTCTAGTAAGCTCATAGTTTATTAGTATTAACTATGTATTGTAAAATTGTAGGTAAATATTATCTTGCTAATGCTGGATATGGCATCCGAATTGGATGTATTACCCCATATTGTGGTGTCTGATATCATTTAAAAGAGTTTGGTGCTGAAGGGCCTAAAAATGCAAAGGAACTCTTTAATCTTCGCCATTCATCATTACGGATCACTGTTGAACGTGTTTTTGGGATTTTGAAAAAACAGTTTCGTGTATCAGATGCTGAACCATTTTGGAATTTTCAAACTCAAGTAGATATAGTTTTGGCTTGTTGTATCATTCATAATCATATAATGGGAGTTGATCCTAGTGATTTACTTAATCAAGGATTATACGAGGCGTCTGAGTCTGATTCGATAATACAAACTCTCATGGAACGAGAAGAAAGACAAGAAGCAAGAGAATGGTCTGCTAAAAGAGATGAAATTGCACAAACTATGTGGACTGATTATATGGCTAGAAATACTAGGTAGATTTAGGGCTTAGGGTTATTGTTTCTATGTTATGTATGTTTTAGTATAATTTTTTTTGTAAATGTTGGTTGGATAATGATATTGAAATTTTAGATTGTTGGATTTTGATATATGTCTTGAATTTGTTAGATATTGATTATGTTTTAACCTTGTTGGATATTGAATTGATTATTATGTTTTAAGCTTGTTGGATATTGAAATTATTGACAATGACAATTATTTAATTTAGAATGGGTAAGGGCAACAAAGAAGGGACCTCCAAGTAATTCAGGTGGACAAAATTGATGGAACATGTTTTCCTTGAAATTCTAGCAGAGGAGGCTCGAAAAGGAAATAAGCCTTCTAATACTTTCAAATCAGTTTCTATTAATCGAGTTGTCAACGCCATTTCTGAAAGATTCCAAGTCCAATGTGATGCGAAGCATGTGGAAAATCATTTGAGGACAGTAAAAAACTAGTGGCAGATTATATGCAAAATTCGAGGTGAAAGTGGTTTTGAATGGGATGATAACATGAAAATGATCACATGTGATAGAGCGACATATGATGCAACAATGATGGTAATATATGACTATATATGTTAAGTATATTTCAATTGTTTTTTACTTGTTATTCTAATTGTGTATAATATCCAACAGGCACACAAGAAGTATGAACCATTTTTGAATAAAAGCCTTGATCATTATGATGAAATGGCTTTGGTTGTTGGCAAAGATATGGCAACAGGGAGTTTTGCCAGAACATTTGCTGACATAGATTTGGATGATGGTAATGAAGATTCAATGCCTATAGACTGGGACAATGAAGAGGCTGAAGAGGTAAGAACAAATGTATCTTCATCTGGCACATCCAAACGTAAAAGAAAAAGTGGTCAAGAAAGTCTCGTTGATGAACAAATTAATTTTGTGGGTGATCAACTTGGTAAAATTGGTAATGCTTTGGAACAATTTACTGCCGATAAGACATCACAGCTTTACGAACAAGTGATGTCGATGGAGGAAGAAGGATTTGATGATGACTTCTTGTGTTTTGTGTTTGATTATCTAGTGAGTCGTGAATCAGAGGCCAAAGCTTTTTTAGTTAAAAGTAAGAAGCATAGAAAAATTTGGCTTCAAAAATTTTCTCAGGGTTGAAGATATTGATACTTTTATGTGGTGTAATATTATGCACTTGGACAATGTTGTTACTAAGTGGTGTACTACTAATTATGTATTTGGATAATATTATTTCTAGTACTCATTGTGGTTTTGAAGCAATTTATAATTATTCAATATTATTTCTAGTACTCATTGTGGATAATATTTTTTTCAATTTGTAACGATCAATATTGTAGCTTAATAATTGAATATTATTATAAATAAATCATTGCAATATATGTAAAAACAATTTACAATATAAAAATTTATTAATATATATTCATTTATGTAAAAAACAACTTTTCTGGAAAATATTTTCAGGAAATCTGTCAAACAGCAGAAAATATTTACACAGATTCAATCAAACACCAGAAAATATTTTCCAGTAAATCATTTTACAGAAAAGTAAAACATTTTCCAGAAATCATTTTACGGAAAACATTTTACTGCCAATCAAACAGACCCTTAACCACATTTTTTTTATAATATACATCAAATATTTCATCTATATTCACTCAAATCTCAATAATATATTGAATAACATTAAAACAATGCATTAATTCACATACAAACTTACTTTGGTGCAACAATATAGAAATTTAGCAATTTAGTCTTTAATCTTTTATTTTCTCCGATCAAGGTCGATTCCACTTCTTTCTTGAACTATAATAACACATTTAACTTATTTAACATGCACATTCATCAAAACAGTCCTTAACTCAAACTTTGCAAAATTACAATTTTTCCTCTAACTTTTGCATATTTATACTTTTGCCCCAAAGCTCGGAAATTAAACTTCATCTCTTATTCTTAATTTTAGTGTCATACTGAACATTTTTCCCTTCTATGGCAACATAAAATTCCCACTCTAACACTTACTTATGAACATTAGGTATTTTTATCGATTATGTCGTTTTACTCGTTTTCACTTAAAATCCCTTAGCAAAAGTTGTTTAACATAATTTCTAGCTTTATATTCTACCATAAAACATCAAAATAAACACATTTCGCCTATGGGTATTTTTCCAAATATAAACCCTAGGTTAAATTATTGCTAGAAATAGCTAAAATAAGTTACCAGACTCCAAAAACGTAAAGAACATTAAAACCGGGGCTTAGAATCACTTACCATGAAGCTTGGAAGCTTGAAAACCCTAACTATGGCTTCTCCCCTTGCTAAATTCGGCGTTAGCTTGAAGATGGACAATTTTTTGGCTATTTTGGCCTTTTTAATTCTTTTAATTACTAAATGACCAAAATGCCCCCAACTTAAAAAAAATCCTATTTCACTTATCTCTTGTCCATTTTTTCCCAAAAAGTTAACCAATGGTCTAATTACCATTTCAAGACCTCCAATTTAAAATTTCATAGCAATTTAACACCTCTAGCTTCTAGAACTCAACTTTTGCACTTTTTACAATTTAGTCCTTTTGGCTAAATTGAGTGCCCAAACGTCAAAATTTTTGAACGAAATTTTTACAAAATCATTCCATGAAATTGTAGACCATAAAAATATAATAAATAAAATAAAATTTTCCTCGTCGAATTTGTGGTCTCGGAACCACTGTTCCGACTAGATCTAAAATCGGGCTGTTACATGAGGTATAGTTAATGAAGCTGAAAGTAATGTTCAAGCTTTGGATCTTGAGGCAAGTAACAGTGCTCCTATTCCTCAATCTTTTGGTGATGAAATGAAAAATATGTTTATGGGAATGATGAACCCATAATTCAACGAGTTTAAGAAAGTAAATATGGCTACTCCGCCTCCTCCACCCCCTGTTGTGCCTCCTCCGGCACCTCTGAATAATACCTGTGACGATTACTCGGGTATTCATAGATAAAATTCAGAGGCTGAATATTGGTACGGTAGATAGTGATCCTTCAAAAGCCAAATTTTGGCTATTAAACACAAAGAGAGTTTTTGTAGAATTATTGTTCACTCCTGAAGATTGCTTGAGATGAGCGACATCCTTACTGAAAGACAAGGGATATCTGTGGTGGGATACCTTGAGCATGATGGTACTGAATGATCGGGTTAATTGGGATTCTTCCAGAATGAATTCAAGAAAAAGTATGTTAGCAGATTATTTTTTACCAAAAAAAATTCTCGAATTAAAACAAAGAAATCGAATTGCAGCTGAGTATGAATGAGAATTTGTTCAATTAAGCAAGTATGCTCGTAACATCATATCAACTAAGGAGGAAATGTGTATCAGATTTGAAGATGGGTTGAACAAATGAGACCAGGTTGGTTGTAGCAGTATTAAAGTTATGGGAATTTGTAGGACTTTTGGAGCGAGAATGGACGGTTAAAGAGATTTGTAAAAGCAAACGACAGTTAGATTCAAGATTTAGAGATTATAACAAAAAAGGGTCATTCAGACTTGCTCAATCATCTCCCTCAAAGAAATTTAGAAATGACACAAGTCGGTCAGCTGCTCCTTCAGAGTTTGTTAACCGAGAAAAATCGAGACAAAGTAATTTCTAGTAAGTCAACGTTCCAGCGGCGAGTGTTGGACGTGTAAGAAATGTGGGGAGAACCTTTTTGATGTGTGATGACTGTAATAAAAGACATTTTGGTGAGTGTCGATCAAAATCAGGAGCTTGTTTTCGTTGTGGATCTACTGACCACTTTCTCCGTAATTGTCCTAAGAAGCAAAGCGACTTTGAGAATTAATCAAATAAACTGGTAGCAACTTCTCATAGGGGTAGAAGATCTGGAAATGCTAAAAATACTACTCTTGATCAAGGAAAGAATAGCAAGATGAATGAATGATTAGAAACGAGAACACTGGCTAGAGCGTATACAATCTAGGCTCGTGAAGAAGCTACTACTCCAGATGTTATTATGAATATTTTCTCTCTCTTTGATATTAATGTATATGCATTGATTGATCTTGGATCAACTCATTCATGTATATGCACTACATTAGTAGACAAAAAGAAAATACCTGTTGAATTCACTGAATATACTGTTACGGTTACGAATCCTTTGGGTCAGGGTGTCTATTATGTAGGTCTTACCCACTAAAAATTAGGGGTTATGACTTTCCCGCTAATTTGATGTTGTTACCTTTTGATGAGTTTGATGTGATTCAAAGAATGGACTAGTTAACACAGCATGATGCTATTGTGAATTGTAGAAGAAAATATATCGTGTTTAAATGTTAGGATGGTAAACGAGTCTGAATTGAATAAGACAGATTGGACGGTACATCTAGTATAATATCTGTTATGAGGACACAGAAACATGTTAAAAAGGGTTGTGAGACATATCTCTCTTATATAGTTGACTCGAGAATTTCGAAAATGAAACTAGCATTGGTTCCAGTGGTATGTGAATCCTCGGATGTGTTTCTAGAAAAGTTACCAGGAGTACCTCCAACTCAGAAGGTTGAGTTTGGTGTTGAGCTGACGCTAGAAACATCCCCGATATCTATAGAACCATACAGAAGGGCATGTATAGAATTGAAAGAGTTGAAAGCACAGTTGCAAGAGTTGACAGATAGAGACTTTTCTTGTCCCAGTTTTTCTCCTTGGGATGCTTCTGTTTTATTCGTTAGGAAGAAAGACAGTTCTATGAGGTTATGTATCGATTACCGACAACTCAACAAGGTGACGATAAAGAACAAATATCCATTGTCGCGTATTGATGATCTATTTAACTAGTTGAAAGGTGCTATAGTATTTTCGAAGATTGATCTTCATTTTGGCTACTATCAGTTGCGAGTTAAAGATACGGATGTGCCAAAAACTGTATTCAGAACCAGGTACAGACATTATGAATTTTTAGTGATGCCATTTGGTTTAACCAATGTGCCTGCAGTATTTATGGATTTAATGAACAAAATTTTCAGATCATATCTAGACCGATTTGTTGTGGTATTCATCGATGATATTTTGATTTATTCACGGGATGAATCTGAGCATGCCAAGCACTTGAGAATTGTTTTGCAAACTTTACGCGGAAAGTAATTATTTGCTAAGTTTAGAAAATGTGAATTCTGGCTCCGAGAAGTTTGTTTTCTAGGACTTGTGTCGGCAGATGACATTAGAGTAGATCCGAGAAAAATTTCAACTATTGTTGATTAAAAACCTCTGAGAAATGTATCTGAGATTAGATGTTTTCTAGGACTAGTCAGATATTACAGAAGATTCATCAATGGATTTTTGATGATTGCTACACCGATGATGAGATGATTGCAAAAAGACGTAACGTTCGAGTGGTCTGAGAAATGTCAGCAAAGTTTCAATCAATTGAAAGCATTGTTGACCGAGAAACCAGTATTAGTTCAGCCTGAATCGGGTAAAGAATTCATGGTTTTCAGTGATGCTTCTTTGAATGGTTTAGGCTGTGTTTTAATGCAAGAAGGCAAGGTAATAGCTTAGGTTTCTAGAGAGTGAAAGTCACACGAAAAGAATTATTCGATAGACGATTTAGAACTTGCAGCTATTGTGTTTGCATTGAAGATTTGGCAGCAACATGTGTACGGCGAAAAATGCCACATCTTCACTGACCCTAAAATTTTGAAGTATTTAATGTTGCAGAAAGATTTGAATCTGAGACAACGCAGGTGGCTTGAACTATTGAAAGACTACGATTTGATTATTGATTATCATCTGGGTAAAGTGAATGTAGTTGTTGATGCTCTGAGGAGAAAGTCTTTGTATGCTTTGCGAGTTTTGAATAAACATTTGACGTTGTCTAATAATGGTTCGATCTTAGCTGAGTTGAAAGCCAGACAGATGTTTTTACGATAGATCTACGAGGCTTAGAAGAGTGACGACGTGTTGTTGGCTAAAAGAAAACAGAGTGAGTCGACTCCTGACTCAGATTTTCAGATCAGGGCCGCTGTCTGTTAACTTTTTAGGGGCATAATTTGTGTACCAAAGAATTCAGAGCTTATTCAGAAGATTTTTTATAAAGTTCATAGTGGTAACTTGTTTGTTCATCATAGTAGCAATAAAATGTACAACAATTGGAAACAAATGTGCTAGTGGCCGGGTATGAAACGAGAGATTTCAGACTTTGTATCAAGATGTTTAGTATGTCAACAAGTTAAAGCTGAACATCAAGTACCATCGGGTTTGTTACAGCCAGTAATGATACCTGAATAGAAATGAGAGTGTGTCACCATGTATTTCGTATAAGAATTACCCTTGTCTCTAAGGAAGAGATGCAATTTGGGTCGTCGTTGATCGTCTGATGAATTCTACACATTTTACTCCTGTACGTACAGATTATTCCCTTGAGAGATTAGCTGAGTTATATGTTGTTGAGATTGTCAAATTGCACAGGGTGCCAGTTTCTATAATATCATATAAAGATCCACAATTTACATCACGATTCTGGGGAAAGTTACAGGAAGATTTAGGTATGCGATTGCATTTTAGCACTGCATTTCATCCTTAGACCAAAGGTCAGCCTGGGCGAGTAATTCAAATACTTGATGATATGCTTCGTTGTTATGTGTTAGAATTCGAAGACAACTGGGAGAAATATTTACCATTAGTTGAATTCACGTATAATAATAGTTATCAATCGAGTATAAAGATGGCACTGTATGAGGCTTTGTATGGTCGTAAATTTGGAACCCTATTAAATTGGACTGAAGAAAAAGTAAAAGTGATTCGAGATAGTTTGAAAGCAGTTTCGAATCGACAAAAATCATATACGGATCTTAAGCTTAAAGACATTGAATTTCAAATTGGCGACAGAGTGTTCCTGAAAGTATCGCCCTGGAAGAAAGTTCTTCATTTCGGTTGCAAAGGAAAGTTAAGTTCTTAGATATGTTTGAGTGTGGTTATTTCGGTATATTAGTTGTAGTTGACATATATGGCTATTTGTGCTAAGGCTATGTTAATGGATATTGAATGGCCAAATTGGTATAATGAGTGTGTTTATAATATGTGAACATGGAGGTAATTGTTGGTATAAAGTTAGTTACAAAATAGATGATTTGCGTTGAATTTATGCAACCATTACGTACATGTTGGATTTTGTGATTGAGGTGCCTTTTAGGCATATTGGTTGTATGAACATATACCATAATTTTTCTAGCTTGATTATGCATGTTTTAGGTTCTTCTTGAATGTTTGATTATATGTAAAAAAGTGTAATAGGTGTATGCATGTTTTGGGTGAGAAAATTTGCTTGGAAATGGCCTATTTTTAGTCCACACGGGCAGAGACATAAGCGTGTGTCTCAGTCGTGTGTGACACACAGCCATACAACACGGTTGTGTGTCCCCTGTAGCTTTCAAAGGGTTGCAAGTCAAGTAGTTACACGACCTAGAATACGACCTGGTAGACGGATGTGTAAAACCATTTCAAACGGTACACGGCCTGGTACACTGGCGTGTGGTTGGCCGTATGATGTAAGCACACCCGGGAGCTCAATGAATTCAAGCCAAGACCCCATTAAGCTCCCTAAAGGCCCAATGACATGAGCTCGAGCTTCTTGTGAGGTTTCTTCCTCTCTATTTCATTTGAGTGTCGAATTCACTTATCTAGCTTGCTAGTGGCGTCAACCCGAAGTCTTTAAACTTATCACCAACCTTGGTGTGCCATTCATCCATCTATTTATACCTTTGGTTCCTACCTCTTTAGGTAACGGGTCAAGGTCCATCTTCTATCATCCATTTAACCACCTTAAGCGATATAAGTCCTGGGGCAATACTCATTATAGTATTGTATCAATCTTGAAGCTTGAGTTCACTTATCCATTCCATCATATCTATCAACTATTTACTTTATTTCTTTGTTAAACCGAGCCTATCAAATATCAAACCTAGCCTATCATTTGAACCCCTTTGCCAACTTCCGTTTATAGGTTAACCAAAATCCATCTTTTTACAAAACAAATGACTCTTCTTGTCGACGATTGGGCAACTAAAGTGATTCAACTCAACATCACCGAGCCGGCTCACATCACTGTATGACCCAAGTCAGAGAATTACACGGGCACGGACACGGGCTGGGACACGGCCGTGTGTTCGTACTTCGAATGCCCACATGGCCTGAGACACGGATGTGTGTCTCAGCCGTGTGAGTCACACGGCCTAGCCACACGGCCGTGTGACCCTTGCAGCATGAAAAATTTCATCTTTTTCCTAAAAAATTTAAATGTTTCAAATTTAGTCCCAACTTGTTTCTAACGTGTTTTTAGAGCCTCGAGGGCTCGTATAAGGGACACTATGTACATTATTGTTTGGTTTTGTCTTTATTGATGCTGTGCATGAAATGTTTTAAATTTTTGACAGTTTTGAAACGTAAACTCTGGTAATGCTCTGTAACCCTATTTCGACAATAGATACGAGTTAGGGGTGTTACAAGCCATCAGTAGAACATTCAAGACCAGCACCCAAAACTTGGTAACCTTAATGACATGTCATTTGTATCCTATATATTTCTAAGGTTCAAACGGGGCTCGATAATCGTCGTAACATCATTGGATTTTTACATTTAATTTCATAGCAAACAATACATGAATATATAATTCAATATAACATTAAAACATTGTTTAACCATACGAACTTACCTCGACAAACAAAACGCAAAAATATAGTCGATCAATCTGAGGCTTTAGCTTTTCCTCGATCTAGTTCGGTACGAGGCTTTAGCTTTTACCCCTATTACTTTAACTTCTTTACAATTTAGTCCTTAAGCTCATAAAATGAAATTTAAGCAATTTCATCCATATTTCATGCTAGCTGAATTCACTAAGGACTTCTATCAATCCATACAAATTAGCATTTCTCAAATTTACCATGATATGTTACTACTTTTACAAATAAGGACTCATAATCTTCCATTAAACTTCAAAAATCATGCAATAACATTCATGGTGAAACTTTAAACCTTTAACAGTTTTTCAAATTAGTTCCTGGGCTAGCTAGATTAAGCTGTAACGATCCGAAAACATAAAAATCATTAAAAACAGAATAAAAAATCATACCATACAAGTGAGACTTGTTGGCAGAATCCTAAAATGCTCTCATGGTAATTTCGGTTGAAGAAATCAAACATGAAGATGATATTTTATTTTTCTTTCTTTCATTTTTATATTTTATTTACCTATTTACCAATTTGCCCTTTTAAAACATTAATAATTTCAATAAAAGCATGTCATAAACATCCACTACAACATAAATGGTCTAGTTACCACCTAAGTCCTTTAACTTTAAAGTTCTATAGCTAATTGATACCTTTAACTTAGAGAACTCTGCTTCTGCACCTTTTACGATTTAGTCCTCTTCACAAAATTAAGCATGCAAACGTCAAAATTTCTTAACGTAATTTTTATACGACCCTACTAACATACCGTAGACATTAAAATAATAATAATTTACTTGTCAAATTTGTAGTCTCAAAACTACTATTCCAATTTTACTAAAAACGGGCTGTTATAGGCACGACACGTCATATGAGAATCCCAGAGTTCAGAGTTGCATTAGGACTCTACATTGAGGAGTTGATGGGTGTCGAGAGGTTCCTCACTTTATACCGACACATCAACTACTGACCTTCTTTATGTAGTGTAAACCTGCTACAAGTACGATGCCTTATGATCCGAGTCGGTCGAAGGCGACTTCCCTACCTCTGGCCTTGCTTTGACCGGTTAGAGGGAGAGCATTGGCATCATCGATAAATGAACGTATAATTTTTGTGGAGCATGTCCATGGGGCACACCTTTGATCTTTCCTACTTTCTTGCCCTAGCTTGCCGGCATTAGATAGAGCGCAGTAGGAAGGGCCCTATCTGCTTAGGCCATTACGTGACTTGCCTCATACGTCACTTCGGCATCCTCGACACTTCAGAGCACTCCTCCTTCTTTACATTAGTTTGATAGATGAACCTACAAGGGTTATCGTGTATGAGTCACATGAGGATGATAGAGCGACTGCGTGGAGTGGATCCTCATCAATATCGATTATCTCATTCTAACCCTTAAGACGAGCATGAGGACTTCACTGATGATGCCCCCTTCCACCACGAGGATCCAACTCATCATCCATCTTAGAGTCATTGTCCTTCTACTTATTATGCCACCTTAGCGGACCTCTTCGAGTGGTTCACTCGTTTCGAGCGACATTATTTTGAGCGATTCGACAGTATCGATGCAACTTTGCAGTAGATCTGTCAGCACCTCCACATATCTTTTTCAGCGTCGGCACCTCACGAAGCCTCCAACGATGAAAATCACTGATTTTATTTTTATTTTTTCTTTTATTTGTTTTATTTTTAATTTTTTAGACTTCTTTCGTTTATTATCTTTTGAATTATGTTTTTATTTTTATGGTTGTTTCTAAGTGAGTTTGTAACCTCTTAATCTTCTTTTATTATTTGTGTTTATTTTCTTATTAGCTTCTCGGAACCATGCACTGCATTTAGATTTGCCTACAATTCTGGTTTTCACCATTCTGGCGAATTCATCCATATTCAGGGCAATTTCTATTTTCTCCCTCTCTTATGATATTTTGCTTATATTATGCTTATATCTATTTGTACATTAAGGATAATGTACATCTTAAGTGTGGGGAGGTTATTCATATAATTATTAGAAAATCCCTGAATTATTTAAAAATTAAAAATTTTAGATTGTTTCCCTAAATTGAGGTATTATCTTGAAGTCTTAAATTTACAAGTGTGACATCAAAAACCATGATTTTTTTTGAGATTTTGAGTCTTTAAAGCATACATTTTTTCATGCTCATTCTATTATTGGTAATGAGTGTGTCAACTCAATTTTTTGTAAGATTTTGAGTCTTTGATTATGCATGTCGAGATCACACATTTGATTTGATATACTGAGATGATAAAGACACTCAGGTTTTATCCCACTTATCCCATAAAAAGCCTACATTTTTAATTAACCCTTAGTGAATGCTGTTGAGACTAACACACCATTTCTTGATTAACCCATTAATGTTAACCCATAACCTTTTTTTGTTGGGACTTTTTCCAGCTTTATTGACTCCTTTTTTGTCGAGATTTAATTTGGTTAGTTGCTTAACTATACTCTTTTATTTGATTTGCTGAATTATTTCTTATTTTTCTAAAAAAAATTGAAAAAAAATATTGATCATTAATTAGTTACTTGTTGATTGAGCTTGAATAGTTAAATTCATATTTTAAGAACAAGCTCGTTTTTGTTCTTGAATTTTCTTTATTGATGCACTTGTTTTTAATTCAACATATGTTTATTTTTTCTAGTTTGATAATTTATCCACTCGATTTCAATTATAACAAACTTTTCTTTCCTTTCTCCGCACCTTTAACCTAAGCCCTATTACAACCTCTTAAAGACCTTTTGATCGGTGTGTCATATCATTTTATAGTGGTGGACATTTGATTTTCAAGCAAGCCTATGCTAATGACATTTCTTGTTCTATTGTTGACTGCTTATTTCTTGAACCTTAAAAACTTTGAGTGCTTTGAGTGAATCTTTAGTGAGGATGTCAATTCTTGTAAATTTCGAATTGAAGGATAATTACTTAAATAAGGGGAGGCAACTATATTTTTGTACTTTAAAATTTTTTACTTGGATTGTTTGAACCTTTAGTGCCCTCTTAGTTGAATTACCAATGCATGATTGTTTGTGAGTTATTTTGAAACATTATTAATAAGATTTACAAGTTAAGAAATATTAACTTTAATGTGAGTTGAGGATTTTGCTTGAGGACAAGCTAGCGCTTAACTGTGGGGATATTTGATAAACGATAAAAGTAACATATTTTAATCCTATTATTAATGTGTTTTTGGATGATTATTTATGTAAATTGGTGAATTTGATGCTCCTAATCCTTTCAATTCATGTTTCTATACTTAGGTGAGCATTTAGGAGCTAAAGGAGCAAAAGACAAAAAAAATCAGACAAAAAGAGCACATTTCAGGAGCCACACGGGTTGGACACACTCCCATGTGAGCCACATGGTCATGTGCCAGCCCGTCCCAATTTCACATCCTGCTTCCCAAACACGCGAAAAAACACAGTTTTTAGGCTTCCTGAGCATTCTAAAATCTATAAATACCAAATAAATGAAGAGATAGGGGAGCCATCAGAGAAGATCGAAGAAAAGAAATCGAAGAACACCATTGGAGCCAACACTAAAGCAAATACCCATCTAGATCGAAGACCTCCTTTTAATTTCTTTTAAATTTTTTATGAGTTTCTTTGTTTCTTGTGGTTTTTCTAACTTTGAAATGTTTTCATACAAAATTATGAACTAGTTCCCTAGATACCTAGGGAAGATGAAACTTATGATGAATTCTATTATTTAATTTTTGTTTTACGCGATAAATACTTAATTCTTGTTCTCAATTATGTGTGCTTATATATTAATTTAATAATTCTGGGATATTAATTCATGTTTAATGTGCTTAATTCAGTGGAAGAAGAGTTCATGTTTAAGAGTAGATCTAGCATAATTGAGTGGAGTTGCGTGCAATCCTAAAAATATGATGACATAAATCTATCAGATTAGAGTCAAATCTAATAAGGGAATCCATAGATCAAGTTAATGCGACGATAGTGATTTTAATAAGAAAGAAATTTCAATTAATTAACCTAGAGTCAGTTGCTCTTACTCTCGAAAGAGATATTAGCATAATTTAGGGATTTCTATGGATTAATTCATCAAATGAATAAATCATTTGATTCAAATTCATAATAATAGATGAAGTGTAGGTAGATTCTTTCCTGGGTATTGTCTCTCTCATTGGTTATTATTTGATTATTTTCCTATTTCATTCTCTGTTGAATCCTTAGTTAAATTAGTTTAGTAATTTTAGTTTAAAACCTATCACTCCAAATTGTTTGACTAAATAATAGAAAAATAGTAATTACTAATACTTTTAGTCCTCTTAGATACAATATCTCTACACACTGTAGCTATACTATTTACCGATAGGTGCGCTTGCCTTTGTCATATTTTTAGTTAGTTACGTGAGACACATCAATGACTATGGTGTGGTATTTTGATGATTGATTGTAGGAGGTTATTGTATATTAAATGAGTTTATACTTATTGTGAAATGATTGATTATTAAGTTGGTATTATGGTCAACTTTAACATGGTAGGAGTTGGTACTTATATTGCATGCTAAGCACAAGTATGGCTTAATTCTAGTTGGTAAGAAATGGAATTGAATCATGGTATTGGAGTATAATTTAAAGCATGGTATGTTAGGTAGTTTAAATGCTATGTGTCGGTACAAGTTTATATGAATTGATTGAAAAGTTTTAATTATTGTTGAATTGAGGTGCCAATTGTGGCATATTGATTAAGCACTTAGGGTGGTTTTATAAGTTGTATCCTGGGTATATTTTGATATCTTATGAACAGGTCTAATGAATGGTTAAAGGCTTGTTTATGGAACAAGTAAGAATCGATTATGTGACTTGATTTAAAAGGCATATTTTGACACAAATGGGCGTGTGACCCTATTTTACACTTTTGCCCAATTTTCTGAAATGTTCGAAATTATTCTATGTTTGTTTTTGAAATTGATTTTAAAGCTTTCGTAAGCTTGAATTAACTGCAAATTTGTATGCAAGACATGATTTGTTTGATGAATTGATGTTTTAAGATTGATTTGAATAAAATACTTTAATTAATTTGCATGTTCTGGTTCTATTATTTACTTTAGCACTTTATAACTCAACTCCGACGATCGGACCAGGTGAGAGGTATTACATTTAGTGGTATCAGAACTACTAATTAGTTTATTCTAGGACTAAACGTAGCATATAGTGGGTCTAGAAATTACATGCCACATATAACCTACGATAATGTGATGCTTTTTATCTAACTTGACTCTACTTTCTTATAGATATAAAGGTGTTAGCAAAATCTAATTGTGTTGTTTGAGATGAAGTGGATAGTAGTGTCTTGGCTTTCGAACAGAGAGCGAGTCACAATATGCCAGTTCTGCAAATGTCCAGTAATGAAATGAAAAATGTCATTTTTCGCATGATGAGTCAATGGTTTAGTGAGTTTGTACGAGCCAACCGTGTGACTCCGTAACCTCTAACCCCGGTAGTGGCTCATCGGACACCCTCGTGTCCTCAAAACCCTACACCTTCAACTGTTCACCGACCTCTTGTGGATAAGATTTGTAAATGTCGGGTCAAACAATTTAGAGGTAAAGTTGACAATGATCTAACCAGAGCTAAATACTAGCTCGAGAATACGGAACACGTTTTTGCAAAATTGACATGTTTCCTTGAAGATAGATTGAAATGTGACATTTTGTTATTGAAAGATGAAACATATTCATGCAAGACATGATTTCTTTGATGAATTGATGTTTTAAGATTTTTTTGAATAAAATATTTAAATTAATTTGCATGTTTCGGTTTTATTATTTACCCCGTAACTCGACTCCAGTGATTGGATTGGGTGAGGTTTGTTACAAATCCTTCTTCTAGTATGTCGAAAAATATTGTAGCCATATAATGCATATATGCAGCTGAAGCATTGCATAATCCAAATAGCATTCGAAAGGCATACTTTCCAAACAGATATGTAAACGTGGTTTTTTTTCTGATTATCTAGGTGGATAGGGATTTGATGATATCCCAAATATCCATCAAGGAAAAAAATATTATTCCTTTTCGACCTATCAATCAAGAATTTGGTCTACAAACGGTAGCGGGAAGTGATCTTTTTTAGTTGCATCATTTAATTTCCAATAGTCAGTACATACTCGCCATCCTGTAACAATTTGAGTAGGAATCAACTCATTTTTCTTATTTGTTACCATTGTCATTCCTCATTTTTTCCGAAACACATTGTATTGGACTTACTCATTCACGATCAAAGATAAGGTAGACAATTACGACATCTAACCACTTCATTAGCTCCTTTTTGACCACATCTTTCATTGTTGGATTAAGGCGTCATTGAGCATCGACCACTAACTTCTTTCCTTCATCCAAGCTTATTTTATGCTAGCATAAAAATAGATTAATTCCTTTAATGTCAACAATGTTCCACCCAAAAGCTTTCTTATGATCTTTAAGTACATCCAAAATCGCTATCGCCCAAATACTCATATTTCAAATGTACGAGAAGGGGCTTTAATTCCTAGACTGGTGGTTTTATAATCAACAAAATCATCTTGGCTAAAAGATTCTTTCACTGGAATAGAAGTTCCTTATATTGTATTTCCTAATCTAGTTGATTTGCATATTCCAACTGCTTCTCGAACAGTTTATCAAAAAACTTGTCTTCCAGAATTTCTTCAACATCTGAAGTGCAGTCTTCATCGTCGCTCAATTGTTCTTCTATTTCTTCCTCCTTATCCTCATTCACTTCACCAATTATAATTACTTCTTTTGCTGGTTCTACTTCTCTAATTTTTCTCCAAGTATAATCATTGTTGCTCATTAGTTCAAAAAGCATAACAATTTCTTGAGTAGTTTTCGATCAAACACTTTCTCCAACCATTACGTCAAGTTGTTATTTGCTCTCCTAATCTAATCCTGCATAAAAGTGTTGTAATTGAATTACTATATTGATTCCACCCCTAGTGCCTTTCATACAATTATTTTGATTCTTACCCATGCTTGACCAAGCATTTCGAAAGGGTTCTATTTGAATTGCAACAACTCCCGATTTGTCTTTAACTGTACAGGCATGGGTATGATCCTTTGTAAGAACCATTGTACAAACTCTTCCCATGTTGTAATAAACCCTAAAGGTAACACTTCTAATCATTCTCGGATTTGGCCTCCCAAGGCAAAAGGGATCAATAGTAACTTGATTGCTTTATCTGAAACTCTAGCATAGCTCACCGTGCTACATAGTTGTTCAAACTGCCTAAGAAAGGCCATTAGTTTAATGGTTGAATCGCCATTAAGCTACATAGCTGTTGATAACCATGTTAATAAGGAGGGATTAATCTCAAATGGAATTGTGCTCATTACTAGTCAGGCTATAGTAGGCTTTAGCCAATTTGTATCAAATATAGTTCTACCCACCAAAGTTGGCATAATGTTTCTCCTCTAAATTTACTAACAATAAAATAAAATAAAAAAGTCGTATCTATAAACTTTAGTATTCCTACTTATCTTATTAATTGTAAACAATATTTTCAATATTTATCATCGAAACCTCCCGGGCAACGGTGCCAACAACTTGACCGTCTATAAATGAGTTATCATTTATAGTAAAATATAACACCAAAAATATATATGAATTTAGAATAATGGTGTTCGCAAGTGCACGAGTCAAATTGTAATATAGTTAGGACAACAAAATACTTGGAAGTATTTCAAGGATCATACCCAATGGAGGATAGAATAAATTATAAAAACCTTGTTACAATAATAAGTCTAAGTAGTAGTAGTTACTTCCTATATTATGATAAACCATAAAATACATTAAAGAGATACGAATAAATAACGAGAACAAATAAATAAGAAAAATAAACAAACAACTTAAATAAATAAATCAATCAGGAAGATTAACTCACTTCAAGATTTGTAATTAACTTCGGATTAAGGTTTTAGGGTGGATTAGCTACCGATTAACCAATTATTACCTCCAAGCCTCTAATTAACTAATCGATTGGTTGATACTTGCTTAGCTCCTACCTTCACTTTCTCAACTAGGATAAATTATGATTTACTTGGTGTGACTTATCTTCTGACCTCGTCTAGCCTATGATAACTTCCTAGGGTTATCAATCCTAGTGGTTTATGTAACACCCTCTATTCGACCCGAATCACCGGATTCAGATATTAGATGTTACCACGAACAAAGACTTATCATAAATTTAAAAAAAAACTATGAATAAATCTTTTTCAACATACCTCTTCATTTTTTTTAATTACATAAGATGTAAAGAAAAGCATCAAAAAATACAGCAGCTACTTGAAGGTAATATAAGACACCACTTCACAACAATTTGTTAAAAAAAACTCCCTTAACGTAGAGAACTATATGCCATACTCCTAAGATATTTTCTGTATGCATGGTATCTCTACTCACCGCCATATCGGTGTATCCCTGGCTTGGTTTCTCTTGGCGGACTTGATCATACAGTTGAAGCTGAAACATGAACAAAATGCTTGTAAGTTTACACGAACTTAGTGAGTTTGAATATAAAATACCTTGAAGCCTTTCTATCTGAAATCTTCATTCTATATACTCGGATTACTGATCTGTCTTTGGAATACACCTTCATAACATCAAACATATATTCTTATACACCACCAACCATACTTAACGTATCATTCTCACTTTACTTCTTGGCTGACTCTAGGTCTTACTAGATAATATCTACATCTTTTATTCTCTTAGGACAACGAAGGTGATTCTTCAAAGAATACCTATCTAGAGCCCACTTTCTACGAACCTTCTCTTTGAACAACATTTAACATTTTTCTCCAAAATGATTGTTTATAGATACTTTTCTTTGGTAGATACATACCAGCTAATCTTACATTGGGCAAATTTTTATACTGAGTTTTATAACAGACTACCATTCAGATCATATCTTGAACCTAAACCCAAATCAAACTTAAGATGATGATGAAACATCCTAGATCATCTTGAAGAATTCTAAACACCGTTGTTACATGACACAAGAATGCCCAAACTGAAAAATGATTCAGATTCCAAAAACCCCAGATCGAGACATAATACTATTCATATATGGCAGATATCGAATAACTCAAATTTCAACCCTACTTAGCATAGACAAACTCAAATCAATAAATACTTATTCCTTTCATAACTTTGAATACGCCCGTATCCCATACTAACAGACTCCTATGGCAGATTCTCTCTTTAGAAATATTGGCACGTACTTCCATTTAGAAACCATTCGGTAAGACTCATTCAACTTCATCACAAGACTAACTTACAATGTTAACTTCAGAACGTTTTAGATCGCTATCTTAGAATCATCTATTGGAGAGATCTCAGAACTTACTAGAAGGGCAGATAACAAGATTTTACCACGTAGGCATCCCCGAATACGCCACATAGGCATTGCATAATTCACCACAAAGGAAACACAAAATGTTCTACAAAAGCTAAAAAGAATACGCAACAAAGGCAGCGCATAGAATTGTGTGTTTACTATCCCAACAGGATTTCACAGAAGATGTCATGGATTTCACCCACATGGACTTATAAATTTTCCTATGTTGTGATTTGCCAGTCTAGTCTACATATTATTGAAGGCATTACCATGAACATTTTCAAAGTCATAAATAACATGGGTCTTCACCACCTGGTCTCACACATACTTTCATTTCGTGATCTGCCAATCCAGCCTACATATCATTAGAGGAATCACCATGAATGTCATCTTTCAGCTTGATTTGCCTATTTGGTTAGCAATATTCCTACCTTACCAAAGGCGTCAAAAATGGATATTGATTTATCTCACATAGATTTCCCTTACTCCATTCAGCTTCTTGCCTAACTTGTTCATATTCTCTTAAGAAAATTCACCTTTACTTACCTAATTTCATTTGTGACTACATCTCACATCATTTTGATCATACAATAATTTTTTTATCTCTTAAGTGAACATGCTGCGACATTACTTTGATTCACACATTTACCAGTTTTCCAAGACTCTACCATCATATATATTTTACTTGAGCAGTTAACATGTAGGATTCCAAATAGAGACTCACATGATATTTACAAAGACTGTAGCTTGGAGTTCCAAAACTCAAACATCTCTCTTGAACCAGAAGCAATTTCTTAAAGAACATGGAACCATCTTTAAAACTCATCTACAGACAATTGACTAGCATCTCAGTTACAGATGACCCCATGCAGGGTCTCTTATTCACAACTCACTATTGAAATGCTTCTTAATACACTTATTCTTTCAAAAACTTAACATGTAGAGCTATCAGACTTACTAGTAGGTAGAACATGAATTGATTAAATAAAAAACCTTCACTTCCAGCTTAATAAAGGAAAAGAAAACATATAAGTTCTAAGAGGAAGAACCAAAGAGTAGTATTGAAGGAAGAAAACCATGTATACGAATATATATATAGTTTCCTCTTATCATAACTTGACAAGTGTCAATTGTATCCAGATTTTGTCCTAAATAATGGCATACAAGGTCTGAGAGAAACATAAATGAGGATCCTGTACCAATATTATTTGACCAGCCAATTTAGGTGGCTCCTAACAAGATCACATTACAAAATCCAACTAGCACAATACTCAGATAAACTAGGCGTACTATACTACAACATTAAAACCCTAATTTCTTTCCTACTTAAGCTTTTACTTTCTTCGGCTTCAGTTCTTCTCTTGTTCAAAGGTAATATTTGCTATTCTTTTCTTTCTATTTCATTCATACTAAATAGTTAGAACTACAACCAGAGAGAGGGCCCGAGACTAGCGCAACCAAGAATACATTCCCAGAGGTCCCATCAAATTTGAATCCCAAGGTCCTGATGACACCTCACATCGTGCATTGGCTCTGATGTACAACTGTAGCACTACTCAAGATAAAATAAATTGATACTTTGGAGCCCGGGGTGTCTTCTACCAAAATTTTTCCTACGACTTTCGACGACCATGAGGATATCGTTTAAACGATAATTCCATAGGTTTTATTCTTCCCTTAATCCTGTTGGAGGCCGACTTCCATTTGCCACTCCATCCTCTCTTTTGTGCGGTGCTAAGTGAATACAACTGATATGAACTCACTTACAGGATGTAATTGAGTTGTTTGATTTCCCGATCGAAAATTAAGTAGTTCTCATTTTAGTTAACAAAGGATATATTTTAAGAAGATAGTCGGATAAAATAAAGATAGTTTGATGGACAAAACAGATAAACGAACTCAAAACAAGAAAGAACCCTTAATAGCAATTAAGGACCCGAATCTTATGAGTTTTAAGGTGATAAGATGAGTAGTTGGATAGGATTGTGACCCATTATCTAGCAAGATAGGACCCAACGGTATAATTTTGAACGCCACACTCAGACGAGTGATAAGTTTAGGAAAGAAACAAGGTTGGCGCCACTAGCTTAGCTAGATAAGTCAAGTTGAATCTCAAAGAAAAACGAGAGTGAATAACTCACAAAGTTATAATTTATATATGTCAAAAGTTGTACCCAAAGTTTACAAAAGAAAACTATTTATAGGCTAAAATATGACCAGCCGAATAGACAAACATTAATGGAAAATAATTAAGCTAAATTAATGTCCAACTGAAAATGATAAACTTGGTGAAATGCAAATGCTGGTTGGTCTTGATTCATGGCTTGATTGATGAGCTAAATTTTTCTTGATTCAGTGAATAAATTTTATGTTTGTAAGTTCACCGAATGGAAGTCTGCTGATGAATGAACTTATGGGCAGTCGAATGGTCTTGAAGTGTGAACAATTGGTAGTGTAGGTGTGAACAATAAGAATCAACTGAACACTTGAAAAGTTAGCTTGATCAACTCATAATCTTTGGCAAAGTTCATGAATTAATTCCGCTGGAGAATGCATCAAGCAGCCCCAAGGTACATGCACAATCGGGTGCATAAATCCTTCTTTAATTAGTTACATTGTATTGACAAGATACATGAACATCCAGCAGAATAATAACTCCTTTTGTTCATGCACAATCAGGTTCATTGTTTCTTCATTTAATGGCTTCAATGTATCAGCTAAGTACATGAATATTCAGCTAAAAATCAGTTTCCAACATTCATGCACAATTCGGGTGCATGCTCTATATTTAATGAACTCCAATGAATCAGCTAGATTCATGTATAGTTAATTGAAGAAATAATGCCGTCCCTACATGCATAGTCGAATACATGCTTCCACATTAACTAGCTTCGATGAACCTAGAAGATACATGTATGTTCAGCTAATAATCAGCTCCCAAAGTTCATGCATATTCAGGTATGTGCGCCACATTGAATGAGCTTCATTGAATTAACATTGTGCATAAACTTGTCCAGCTGTATACCTTAAAACCTGTTAAAACAAATTAAAAATAACTTTAAAGCAAATTAAACAGATAAATAAATACGTAATGGACTAAAACACGTTTAATAGAGCTAATCAAGCTGTAGTAAAGTAAACATAATTAAATCAGCTAAAGTAATTAAGATGTCTAGGTCTAGCTAGCTAAGTTAGCTAGCTAATTCGAATTCAGCTTCCAATAAATTGAAGATACTTCTTAATGAGTCGTCCAACCCCTTTGTAGCTTTCCCCCAAATTTGTGCAGCTAAAGTCAAAACTATTCTTTGAAATAGCTTAGATCATGCTCGAGTGATCAGTTCGCTAGGTAGCTCAATTGGAACTCGATTGAAGTCGACTGAGCCCTTAGGCTGGTTCGTATCAACATCGCACTAGGGCAGCTATCGACCTTATCTTCGTAGACACTGGTGGCATTCTTTATAGATTGTTGTATGCTCAATGAGCCATTGTTGTTGGGTGTTTTCAAAAAAATTACCAACTGAAGGAAAAAGGCAAGGGACTTCTGTTGGAAATGCCAATTTTAGTGTATGCCTAGGTTGTGAGCTGATCTGCTGTAATTTGGTGTAGTAGATTAAAGTAGTTTTCGCACTTGAAGTGCTTGAATACAAGAATTTTATTATGTTATAATTAAGTTTTCTTAGTTTTGTTTACATTCAATAAAAAGTGTAAGTTGAGTCGTTTATTGACCTTAGGGGCCGAACGAGGCGTAAGAGTGAGTTAATGTACTTTGTGAGTGTGCAAGAGACCATTAGAGGGCATAGCAACTTAATACTGGTCGTTGTGCTGCAACACGGGGAGCTTGATGTTGAAACGTAGAGAGCAAGAATTTCAAGGTTGCCTTCAATTTCACGACACAACCAAATGATTTCGTGACACACCCCTAAAGCTACTTCGAGTACGAGCATACTGCCTTTGATGACACGACATAGGTACTAGCGTGTCATGACACTGGTTTTGTAGGAGAAACACTTGTGAGCTAGGGGCATTTTTGTCTACACAATCAAATATTAAACATGATAGTGTCAACTAACCTAGGTTTAAGGACAACATCAATCCTAACTCTATAAATAGACTTATTTAACACTTGCTATAGACAAATTTTCATAATGTATAATTTTTTTCATAATTTCAATTTTTAGTTTTTCCGTAGGGTTGACGAGCTTATCCTCTTATGAGGAATCAGCAGTGGAGGTATGATTAAATGATTGTTGTGCAGGGTTCTTTTAAGCAGATCATTTCTTTGGGAAAGGGAGAATTTATACCATAGGCTTGATAATCCTAGGAAGTCATTTAGGTAGGAATTAACCCAAAATTATTATGGTCTGTCCTTGAATACCTTAACCACGAACCAATCTGGATTGTGAGGTCGAGAGATAAGTAGTTCTTACTTACTCGTTATTCTAGTGGAAAATCGAGAAATCCAGCTAGCGTAATAACTAGTTGATTGAATAGAGAACCCGAAGCAACAATTAGTTATGATTATTGAAGCGAGCCAGTCACCTATGCTCAAATTTCATTAAGGGTGGGTTTGGATGGGCAGCGCGTTTACCTATGATTAGTGTAAAAATAGTGGTGGCGGTGTGATTAGATTCTTTATCGTGAGACAAAAAGTAAGCTAAACGCACCGTACTACACCCGACCGCCCATCGAAACCCACCCTAAGTTTTCATAGCAAATTTCCCAAAGTTTTTCTATTTGCTGCAGGAAATATACCACCACGAGATAATCCACTGTTCGATGATGTTAGCAATAATATCCTGAAAGATCTACCACCACCATTAGCACCACAGCTACTCGTTAATATGCATATGGTGCACAACGAAAAAACCCTAAAGGACTATGCGCTACCAAGTCTAGAGATGGTTCAAGGAAGTATAACACCGCCAACCATCAAAACTAATAATTTTGAGATCAAACCAGCAATGATCCAAATGATTTAGGACAATTTGCAATTTAGAGGGACAATGACGAAGGACCCAAATAAACATTTAAAACGGTTCCTTCAACTTTGTAATATATTTAAATACTACAGGGTTACTGATGAGGATATCCGTCTACAACTATTCCCCTTCTCCTTAATAGATAACGCTTTCTCTTGGTTAGATTCGTAGGGACTAGAATCTATTATGACATGGGATAAACTCGTAGGAAAATTCTTATAGAAGTTCTTCCCTATAAGCAAAACAGTCCAACTAAGAAGAGAGGCTACAATGTTCAAACAATTGGAAGGAGAAAGTTTTCACAAAGCTTGGGAGCATTTTTAAAACGCTAATGCAGAGATGCCCACAGCATGGATTACCTGGGTGGTTGAGATTGCAAATGTTCTATAATGGGTTGGATGTACACACATGATAAGGACTGGATGGAGCTGCATGAGGAGCCTTAATGAATAGGACATACGATGACGCGTATGAACTAATAGGGAGTATGGTAATGAATTACTGCTAGTGGCCAACAGAACATTACACATATGGCCAGAAGCCATCCAAAATCAAATTTTTTCAAGAGAATGATAGATACCAACAAATATTGGATAGGTTAAAACTTATAGAATCCTAGTCCAGTTCGTTATCTATAAATGGAGGAGACAAACCTCTCTTCCATTACTCAATAATACTACCGAGGATGTGAATTACATCGAAAATAGGGGTGAAAATCTCTATTCAAATACTTATAACCTTGGATGGAGAGATCACTCGAACCTGAGATGGGCAAAAACCAAGAAGGAAGTAATAATGTTAACCAAGTTAAAAATGCTAATTATCAACCTCCTTGTTTACAAAAGCCTCAGGAAATGGCCAACCCAAATGACCGTATTGTATGTGATCAACGCTTGGATCAGATCGAGGGGAATATAGTCAATGAGGATAGATGTGAAACAAGTGTAGTTTGAGTACACCAATTCTGAAAAAATATTGACTAAACTAGAAGAGCAGATGAACCAATTGATGACAATGATGAGAGATATTAAGAGACAATTGGCACCAGCATTCCTAGTAATACTGAAGATAATTCTCGAAGGGAAAGGAAGGAGCATGGAAAGCAATTACGTTATGTTCGGGCAAAGTACTGAGTACCCCAGAGACCCTGGCACACGAGGGAACCGAAGAAAATGCCGAAGATCCTCAGGAAGACCCCCAAAAAGCTAACGAAAAACTAGAACCAAAAAGCTAAGCTGAGAGATGAACCAGTTAAAGAACTCGCACCTAGAAAAGTATAATTCCCTTTAGAGTTTGAGGAAAAATAAATGCGAGATGAAGATGAATTTGTAAGTTTCCTTAACTTATTTAAAACCTTACATGTTAACTTGCCTCCTATTGATTTGATCGAAAAAGTCTTTAAATATGTTAAATTCTTAAAAGAAATTATGTCTACGCATTGAAAAATTAAAATAGGAGAGCAAATTAACATAAGCGTCTCATGTAGTGCGATCATATCTAGATAGGTTCTCCAAAAGGTAAAGGACCCAGGAAGTTTTACAATCCCCATAGAGATAGGGAATATTCACTTAAGTAAAGCCCTATGCGATTTAGAAGCTAGTAAAAACTTAATGCCCTTATCTATATATGAAAAACTCGAGCTAGGGGACCTCAAGAACACTCAAAACACACTACAATTAGTAGACATATCTTCTATACATCCGAAAGGAGTACCGAAAGATGTGTTAGTCAAAGTGCACAGCTTCACCATCCTAGTAGATTTTGTGATACTCGATTTAGATGAAGACCGTAAGATACCTATCTTGTTAGGTAGACCATTCTATGTAGTGTCAAAATCCACCATTGATCTAGAAAAGAACGATTTAACTATGAAGATCAATGATGAAATTAAAATTTTTAAATGTGGTCACCAACAAGATGGAGGAGATAATATTATGGAATATCTATAAAAATCCCTAACAACCCTGAACCAGGAGAAGTATTTTTCATGATTAATGCAGGCTCAAAAAGTAAATTCAAAGAGTGGGACCAACGTAACAAGGTGGAATGGCATGACGGGTGCTAGACGAACACTGATGGAAATAAGACAAAAAGAGCATCCTTGGGAACATTGATCGAGCTGACAAATGGATCTGGCAGCAAAACTTGACAGTTTTAATTTAACTCTAATTTTATATACATTTTTGTATTTTTAACTATTTACTTAGCTTAGACTTTAATTTTTACTAGCATTGTGTTTAATAGGAACCAAGAACACTTTGGGAGCAAAAAATTGGGTCAAAATAGAGTTGATGTCGAAACACGAAAATTCTATGTCGCAGCACTGCATCCAGTAACAAAGAATCAAGAAAATTATCTCGATGTCGCAACACAGAACCTCTGTGTCGCGACACATAAAACAGTCTACCCAGGTTTCCAAAATTTCAGTGTATGTCATGACATCGAACCCCGATGTCGTTACAACGACAAACTACTAAGGATGTCATGACATAGAACCCCTGTGTCGCGACAACACTGTAATTTTCTATAGGGTTGACCTGACCCGATTGCGTAACCTGGCAACATAACCCATGTTTTAACCCATCCTTAACACTAATATAACCCATATTTTAGCCCTAGAACATATTATCAACCTCCTCTAAACTCTAAAACCCTCTCTAACCCTTTCAAAAACTTTAAATTTTTAAGCTCTAAAACTCTTTTTCTCAAATTAAAACACAATCCTTCTTGATAGTGGAAGAACTTAGACAAAGAATTCACAAAACAACATCTCTACGAGAAATCCAATGCATCTCCACTCAAGGTTAAGGGTTCTAAACTTCTTTTACTGTTTAATTCGAAACATTACTTGATATCTTGTTGAGTGTTAGCATTGGATTATATCAAACATGCCATCTAAGAAATCTAGAAAAATGCATGAACAAAAACCACCAACGGTTTTAGATCCTATAAAGTTTCAAAATAAAAATGCTGAAAATTATTTTCTCGAACTTCAAGGAAAAACCTTTATTCAAGAAAGGGGATTCAAACCATCGATGGTTCTTTGTAATGAAATTTGGTCTCTAGTACAATATCATAGATGGGAGCGTTTTTGCACAATCCCAAAAGAAAATGTTGTTATCCCTCTTGCACAATAATTTTATACCGCTTTTAAGGACGAGGAAACTCAGAGAGCACGTAGTGTTATGTGAAAAATAATAATAGTAAGGGGTAAGGATATGGCATTTTCCTCAAAAATGATTTGCAAATATTATGATGCTATATACTATGAATCTGATTACTTAAAGAATATTGATTTAACAGAATTTAAAGATATTGATATGGAAAGTATCGTAAAATATTTAACTGAAAATCAAGGAGAATGGAACCTCCAACCAGATACCGGGCTACCAATCAATTTTAATCAAGCTATAATGTTTCTGATAGCTAAAATGTGGATGTAATTTATTTGCACTAGAATTACACCTACTCTTAACTTTTCTAATGGCAATACATTTCGAGCTATTCTATTATTTGGAATTTTACAAAGGAAATAGATATGCATTGGGAAATGGATCCATCAAAGTATGAAGTACTGCGTTAGTGGCCAGAAGGTTGGGATTTTCTTTCCCAACTCGTGACGACACTTTGGAAAAGCGCAGAGGTTCCTATGGAAGAGAACGACCAATTCATGCACCCAACAAAGAGTTTAATCAGTGATTCTATGTACACGTAGTATGTAGAACTTAACCATAAACAGATTAGAGACTGGAACCAGAGGACAAAGGAAAAGATGGATGTCCTTCCTCACTCAAAAGAAAAGAAAAGATGATACCGCAAAGAAAAACGGGTGGGAGTAGTGAAGTAAAAATAGACAGAATGATACAATAGATGCAAGAAATGGGTCTAGTCGTTCAAGAATTCGTACGACGAAACAATATGAGAGTCCTTAATCATCTGCTGGACATGCCTTGATCCGATGAAAACTCATCATGCAGAAGAAGAACAAGAGAGTGAAAAGAGAAGTGATAATGAAGAGGAAAGAGAAGAGGCGGAGGAGATAGCCCTCCGAAGAGGAAGAGGAGGATTGAATTGACCATTTTATTTTGATAGACTATAATTAATAGTTTTAGGAATAGGACTAAAAATAGATTTTATATTGTTTTTTGTTTTGAAGTTTCCTATATAGGAACCCCACATGGAAGAAGCACAACAATTTAGAACTCACAATGATCAAAGGAGGAAATACCTACCAACAGCTTACGGAACTACCACGATCAATCGGGTAACTTCTTTCCTTAACTTTTCAGGGCTACACATTAAGGACAATGTGTAGTCTAAAGTGTGGGGGTAACATAGGAAATTTGCTTCAACTTTTATGTTTTTATTTTAATTTTATTGTCAATTGTGTGCTTAAGCTTGTAGAAATAAAAATTATTGGTTAAAAGCATGTATATAGGTTGATTGTATTTATTATAAATTTGGCATGATAGTAGATGAATTTAAAATTTTTATTATTTGACTACTAAGTTCTATATATTACACTGTAAATAGGCAGTGAGCAATTGAATGTACCATATGATATAGGAAATACAGGAAAACGAGCATACTAGTATGTATGATAAATTGTTGAAATTGTGATTGTTTGGGTGATTAAATTTGTGAATATTGAGATACCTAGGGGTGACCTAAGGCATTGTTTATTATACACGCTAAGCCAAAAATCTAACCCTATTTATTCATCTTTAGTACATATATTTGAGTCAAAAAACACTTCTTGATGAACCTTAACGCAAAATTAGAGCCAAAAACGTTAATTTATATTTTCCCTTTTTCTTTTGTCCTGAAATGCACGAAAATAGATATCTATCCATATGAATTGAGGGTTAAGTAGATACATTACGGTGAAATTTTGCAAAATAGAGTGAAATAGGAAGGATCGGTGAGACAGAGTGATTATATGTTAGCTAATACGTGCAGAAAGGAAAAATTAAAAAAGAAAATAAAAAACGAGTAGAAAAATTTCTTGAGAGTAAAAGAATTCGTGAATGAGAAATGTATTGAAAAAGAAGAAAGAAAAGTGACAAAGTCATCGAAAATAGAAAGACTCGTTCAATAGTGCACAAAAACTCGTGAGCTAGCCATAGTTGTTGTATTATGTTGACACTTCCTATATGGAGAAATAAGGAAGGTAAGAGAAGGAAAAATAAGTTGGTAAATGGGTAAGGGTCACTAAGGGGGGAGAATAGGGAACAATACGATGTGCCAAACTATTTTCGTACTTGAAACTATTTGATGCTTACTGTTCTTAAATTCCATAGCTGTCCTAAGACACTTAGAACGTTACAAGTCGAAAAGCCCTATGTGATCTAGGTAGACTTATTTACGAATTGATATCATACTAAATAATTACATTTATGATTTTTTGTATTATGCAAGGGTAATCAAATTACCTGTATAACTTATTGATGGATCCCTACATTTGAAACCCTTAATGTTTTTATGCTTTTGTAATATACTGAACTTAGGTGTTTGATCACAAAAGTGATAAGTCATCTATATATCATGCCAAGATTATTTGTAAATATGAAATGCCTAGTTATGTGTTCCAAAACTAACATTTGTACAATATTTTCTCAAGGGTTGTCTTTTAATTATTGTCTTTGTTTGCATTGCTTGAGGACAAACAATGAATTCAGTGTGGGGGAGTTTGATCTACCGTAATTCGGTGTAGCATATTTTTATTTTGTTTTAATAAAGTTGTCTTAGTTTTGTTTACATTCAATAAAAAAATGTAATTTGAGTTTTGTATTGACCTTAGAGACTGAGTGAGACCTAATACTGAGCTAATATAGTTTGTGACTGTGTAGGAGACCATGAAAGGGCATACCAACCCAGTATTGGTCACTGTGTTGCAACACAGGGAAACTAATGTCACAACAAAGGGAGTAGAGAGAAAGAATTTTAAGGCTGCTTTTAGTGTTGCAACACAACCAAGGGATGTTGTGACACACCCTTGAAGCTACATTGAGTATGAGCATACTGCCTTCAATGTCACAACATAGGTACTAGGGTGTCGTAACATCAATTTTGTACGAGTAACACTTACGACCCAAGGGCGTTTTGGTTTGGACAATCAAATATTAAACACGAAAGTGTCAGTTGACCTAAGGTTGAGGACGACGAGAACCCGAACTCTATAAATAGGCTCATTTAACACTTGTTAGAGACAACTTTTCATATTGTATAATTTTCTTCATATTTTCACTTTCAGTTTTTCCCTTTTCTTAGACTTTAGGTTCTTTTCAGTTTTGCATTTGTCGGGAGATCTAATTTGTGGAACTCATTCAACACTTTGTGGATTTCATGCTTCAGTTAAATACAATTTAGACTTCTCTTAAACTTTCGTATCTTGATTCACTATTAGTGCTCATATTTTATATCAAGTTTATTTTTTTTAGATCCATGAGGAATTAATCCTCTTGTAGGGGATTAGCGAGTGGAGGTATGATTAATTGATTGTTGTACAGGGTTCTCTTAAGCGGATTAGCTGTTTGGGAAAGGAATAGTGTAAAACCTAGGCTTGACAACCCTAGCAAATTATTTAGGTCGGAATTAATGCAAAATTGGTATGGCCTATCCGTGAAAACCTTAACCCCAAGCCAGTTTGGATTGTGAGATCAACAGATAAGTAGTTCTTGCTTACTCGTTATTCTAGTGGAAAATCGAGAGATCCTCCTAGGATAACAACTAGTTAATTGAACAAAGAACCAAAAGCAACAGTTAGTTATGATTACCGAAGCGAGCTAGTCACCCATGCTCAGATATGATTAAGTTTCCATAGCAAATTTCCCAAAGTTTTTCCATTTATATTGTTTTTTTCTTTATTTATTAAAATACCAAAAGTATTTTTTTTATATTTAGTCGTAAGATAATTTTTTAAAGTACTAATTAGCTCTATTTTTTCTTAGGTTAGAATTAAATTAGCGCTCGCCTCCCTTGGGTACAATCCTTGGAGTACTCACCTACTTTGTTTTAACTATATTACAACCTAACCTGTATACTTGCAGATATCGCCTGTTCAACATATTTTGTGCAGGATTTCTACTCTGAGCGTTGGTGCACCTGGAGGCGGTCATGAGCCCAAAATCCAGAACAATAGTTCGAACCTACATCTAAGAAAGGGCAAGTACGTGAGAGTCATCTAGAAACTCGAGTCTAGATTCAATTTTCCTATACGGTGGTCCCTTCCTTTGGATAGTATCTGTGCACAGTGTCAGCTAGTAGATTCTCAAGTTGCATTGCAACAATACAAATGACTGATAAAAGGGCTTGTACTTGAATTAGTGGAAGTATTTTCAGTTAGAAACGTCTTCTAGTATTGCCTACAAGATTTAAGCCCAAATGGTCTTTGGCCAAATGACTCCATAAATTGTTTAAATGATTTCAACATGCCTTTTGTTTCAGTGGCTTGGCCTTATAATGCAAATACTGAATTGGCACACATATTAGTAAGGTGTATAAGAGAACCTCCTTTCTTCTTTTACCATATCTGTTGTCTTTGCCTAGGTAACTAGAGTATTTTAAGTAATTCTGGTACAACTTCTACTTCCTCTTCAAATCGATATCATTCTCATATTGATGGTGCAGGATATTCCTCGACTTCAACACAAAACATGGATATTAAGACTATTTTCGATGACACCCATTCTAAAGAGAGGGTTGCTACTGCTCCACTCAAGAAATATCAACAAAGCAAAATTAAAAGAGACCTAGGGTGGAAGAAAGCACCCAAGAGATCGGGAAAAGTGGGCGCCCTAAATTAACACGACGTAGATTCAGAAAAGTGCTCCCTACACCAGAAGTTCCTATTTCTCCAGTTCCTGCCCTACCTAAGGCGCCTGTTTTACCAGCGGAGTCTACCCGTTCTACAGACTCCCCCATTCATACTATTGATCCCCTATTGGATGAGATTCCAACAATAAGTCCAAAACAACTAGTGGTTCCATCCTGTTTTGAACTTCCCAATGCTTCCTCTGGCGAAGGTGAAGGATTCTTCCCTAGGCATGATTTATTTAAGTCAGGGTTATCTTCTGTTTCTCTAGGCTCTATATTTCAACATCAACTTAATTCTGTGCCTTAGTAGATAAATGAGGCTTTCTCATCCTATCTCTCTTCAAATCATAGGGTTAGAATGCATGTGGTAGAGAGCTTAGTAAATTCCTTAGAAAGCCAAGGTTTAAGCCTCACTCTTTCTATTTTCCTCTATAATTTTCCAACAACTAAGGTACAAATTTAATCTAGTACATATATTAAATGTGGTAGAAAATGACCAAGTTTGGGTAGCATCCCAAGTGGTAAGGCTTCAAATCCCTCATTGCGTCTAGGTTTGAATCATGCTAAAACCACTCCCCTAATTTTTTTTTCAATTTTGAAACAAAGGGTATTTTACCATTCAACCCTTTTAATTTTTGAAACCCTAATTATTTAATCCAATTTTCTAATTACATGTGGATTTCTACTGCTTTTCAACCATAATTAGAATTTCTCTTTTCTCTTCTTTAAATACATCTTTTTCTTTTATTCCCTTATTTTATTTTCACCAAAATCTTTATCTTCTTTTACTGGAAATATTATTTTGATCCCAAGATTGAAATCGAGTGTGTTCAATCGATTTTCTAATCAATTTAGCGAAAAACCATCAATTTCATCCCTAACGTACCAATATTAGTAAGAACATTCCAAATCTTGATAATTAGATCTCGAATATCTATAGAATTCATGTTCTCAATAACTTCAAGATCGATAAAATGATCTTTTACGAGTCTTCTAAAATTTTTTGATGATTTTGATAAATTTTGAACGCCGATATTAATTATTGCATATTTTTCGATCGAAAGACCCATTGTAGATGTCCCGAGCCAGACTTCGACGTGAGGATCGTCGTGCGAAACTTAAAAGTTAGGTGTGTGATCTTTTACGAGAAAATCAAGGCCAAAAATGAACCTAGCCCAAACTACAGGGCCTACCACACGGGCGTGTGGGTCGCCCGTATGGACTACACGACCCCATACACGACCATGTTTTCCGTATAGGTTGAATTATTGAATTGCCACACAGTCACAATCTCTCACACGACCGTGTACCTATTCCACATGACGCAAGGCTTCCCAAGCGATTCGATCAAACGGTCTGTGTCCCTTGTAACTTAGAATTTACAGTTTTGACTCAGAATTTTATGTTTTGATCAGATTCGTCCCTGAATAGGTTTCAAACTATTTTTAGTGAATTGAATTATGCAAATAGGTCCCTAATGATATGAGATATGCTAGAATTCATGATTGATCAATTTAATGTGATATCTATTTATATTTATGAATATTTATATTTATATGAATATTATATGTTGCCTTTGTATATATATTATACTTGTGATCGTATGAATGACATGCCTATATTATTATTCACACTGAATAAATGAAAAGCCTGAATTTCTACTAATTTGCCACAAGTTAGATTATTTAATATGCCTTGATGCATTGCATGGGTTGGGCTGTTATGAACAGAGGAAGAACAAGTAGTATATCTGCAAGAAAAATGACAAGTGTAGAGCATAGCCATGTGACAATTCTTATCTACAAATTGTTGTGTATTCACAGTCGAATGGTAAATTCCATCTGTAGGTACTACAGTAAATCCATAGCTAAAGGTCGATTTCAATGGCGGGTTTAAGCTGTAGAATCTATAGCCAAAAAGCAGATTAAACTAATTTCCGCACTTTAGGAGCTTGTAAATAAGTATTTTCATTAGGATTAATTATGTTTTTGTAAGTTTTCATTAAGTTAATAAAATGTGCAAATTGAGTCTTTTATTGCCCTTAGGTACTGAATGAGGCATAAGGGTCATCGAAACATATGACCATAATCAAAAAAATGTAAATACGAAAATTCTTGAAATTAAAAGAGTTAATATATAGCCAAAATATAAGGGATAAATATCAAATTTATAAATGAATTTTGGTTCAATGTGCAATTTGATACATTAACTTTGATTTTGTGCGGTTATAAACATGAAGCTTAAATTGTGTTGCATGTGTATATATGAAACTTTGATTTTGATTCAATTATACACATTTAAAGAAATGAATACATACATTTATTTTTATATTTGATTAATATAATTGTTTATATATGCAATATATTAACGTAAAATGATGTTAATTCAATAATGTTGTAAGTGATTTGTGAAAATTGAATCAAGTCAAAATTTCATATATCAAATTGCACCAAATCAAAGTTCACGTATAGCTTTGATATTTATCCAAAAAATATAATAATAAAAAAAATTTATAGTTAATTACAAAATTATAATCCTAAAATTTTAATAAATCCATTGAAAACGGTGGAAGCTTATAACTATTTTTTGGCTTAATACATAATTTAGTACCTAAGTTTGGCATTTTTTCCCAATGTGGTATTTTTTTTGTCCAATGTGATATATGTATTTAACAAAAGTTATACCTCTTTGTATTTGAAGCTAGCGGTGTTAACATTTTTTTGCTCAACTCAGTGTTAACTTTTTATGTTTAATTTAAAATTTAGAGGTGATTTGATGAAATTTCATAATTAGATAATAATTTAACAATTAACTTTCATTAATTCAATCCTAAAGCTCCAATTAAATCATATCTATTTATTTGTGTTTGACAAATTAAATGTAAAACTTAAAAAATTTACAATTAACATTAAATTTATTTTATTAACAAAACCATGAAAAATTCAAACATTAAATTTATTTTATTAACAAAACACAATTAACTTTCATTAGCAACTTTAAGACTCAAATTAAACATTTAAAGTTGACATGGTTACCTTTTAAGTATCAAAATATATTACTTTTGTCAAATATAAATATCATATTAGACCAAAAATATAATATAAAAACCACATTAAAAAATATTAGACTGAGTTATTAATTAATCATTCTTTTTTCTTCCTCGAACGAGCACAGTAATAATTGATCTGATTTGAGCCGCTTTTAATAACTATTGAAGCTCAAAACGCCTAATGCGGCAATTTGGCTATTGATTGTGGTAAAGCGAGTGAAAGAAAAACGTGTTCATGCAATGCAATATCTCTTTCAATAAATAACTTAAAATTAGAGTGACAATCACTTGATATAATTGATATTCGTTCCCAAAGGATCGTCCTGGATACAAAGATTTACATTAAAAAAGGGACCAAGTAAAACATAGATCAAATGATGCTCTACTTAAAGTAGTAAGGAAGGTCGAGGACATACAGGAGGAAGTAAGCCCAAGTGACACCAGAGATTCCACCAAAGAAGAACCCTCCAGTGAACTTAGCCCATCCATCCGCCGTTTGCAACTGGTCTGGCTCTTTCTTCCTCCCAGTCAGGGTTAGGCTCGGTGCTATCGATGGCTCACCTTCTTTGAACGATGCAACGCCATACATCGTCAAGCAAATGCTGAGGATCACAACCAGACCGGCAGCGGCTAAGGACCCAGCTTGACCCGCCACCGCAGTGTTCCTTAGAGGGCCGGCCTTAACGAATGGACCCACCAGGAGGAAGCCGTGAGCCAGACCCACTTCGATTCCCCTCAGAAGTGGGTTCACTGCCGTCCTATAGGCTGGGAGGTTGGAAAGGTACCATGCAATTAAGGGGCTTGAGGTGATTGGAGTCTCCAGGCTTCCAATGAAGGGGTCGCCGTTGATGGGTTGGATTACTTGAAATGTTGACTGCAAAAGGAGAGGGAGGGGGGGGGATGATAAAAAAAACTTAGTGAAGTGACGAGCCTAGCTAAGCTAACAGTGACCAGACAGACATAGCTAGCTTACCTTGTCGGATTGAACAGCTTTGACAGTGAAGCAAGGGGTCCTGGTCTTTCCGGAAGATACTTTGAACGGGGATCCCGAAATGCCCCTGGGGACTACCAGTCCTCTTGTAACAGACGACGTAAAGCTGCTCTTCAGCTGAGTCGCCATTGGAGAAGCAGTGGTAGCCATTTACGGATTTTGTTGTTAACTGAGAGCAAAAAAGAGAGTGGGAAATAGAAATATGTGCAAATAATACGAAGCCAAAATAGAGTGAGAGAAAGAGATTTTCCGATTATTGGATGCAAGAATGTGTGGTTGAGGTGGATGAGGTGTTAATTTTGCAGATTTGTGATTGGATGCATCAATCCGTGGAATCTTATCCCTTATCCAATACTCCAAATGTTGCTGACGGATTACATTAGTTCTATTTTATTTATTTTATTTAAGCTGATATCACATCTTCATAATATAGATTGAGATCGTAAAACCTAGGAACACACTTTTCTAACGGATTATATACTTAATTTCTTTACATAAAATTTGTGTTATATTTATTTTACTTTACCCTGATTAATACCATAAAACTTCCGAATTTAATTAGCTAAAAAGTTATTTTAATGTTTGGTTTGTAAAAATTATTTACTCATAGAAGACATTTGTTTAAAAAATATATAAGATTATGTTTGTAAAGAATTACTACAACGCAAAACTACTAAAAGTATGTTACATTATTATATTCAGTTCTAGTTGGAATAAGTATTTGGTTCACCCAATGTAATATTATTTAAAAATAGATTCTACTAAATTTTTATTGTAATAGAATTTGTTTTTTTAACAAGTTTAGTTTTTTAATAAATTTTTAGGGATAATAACAAGAATAGTCCTTGTACTTTATTTTGATGTGGTATTTACGGTTTTAAAATGTCTAATTTGGTACTTATACTTTAATTTTGTTAACTATTCCGATACCTATCCCTAACAATGTCAGATTTGCTAATGGCATGACATGTTGTCGATTCAAAAAGCAGCACATGTCATTATGTTGACTTTTGACCAAAAAAATTTGGGGTATTTAAGAAATAAGTCTATTTTATTTTTGTCCTTTTTCAAATATTTTTTTAAATCCCTAAAATTAATTCCTTTTCAACAAAAACTCTATAAAATTTATATAAAAAAACCCAAAAATTTCTTCAAAATTTTCATTTAATTTCCTTTCATCAAAACTCTAAAAAAATTGTTGGAGTTTTATGCTTGCTTGTTCCATGTTTTGTTTGAATAAGAACAATTTCTGCTTGGGTCGTGGGTTGTTTCGGCCTCATGGATGCTTGACATTCTTGGCCTACAAAGGGATGTCATGTTTGAAAAAACAAGAGTAATTTTTTTACTAGGACTCTTTAGCTCTTTAATCGATTATATTGATGAAATTATGAGTTCTACTGGATAAGGATTGAAGCCTTATCCTTATTTTTTTAGTTGTTGAAGGATTAATCAAAGGATTTTATCTAATTTATGCAAAGGATTATTCAAGGGATTTATCTACCATTTTATTGAAGTTTATCTTGTGATAACAAGTTGTTAATCGACACATTAAATATGTGTCTCATTCCCTTGGAGCTACATGACTCAGAGAGATGGAAATATACACTAGCTTTGTTTATTTTTATTCTGTTGAGCATTTTATATTCTTGTTTATTTGTTGATGAATTCTCTTGAGTGGAGTTGAGAGTTATCTTTGGTGAATGTTGATTGCGGTATTGTTCTCTATTGGGGCTGTATGAACTTGGCTTGCAAAGGGGTTATAGGCTTTAGCCAATAGAGGCATATTGTTTCGCTTGATTGATTTGGTTGATTGAATAAGAGTATATCCTAAGCAAAGATTTGTAGACATAGGACAATTGTATCTGAGCTGTGTTAAAAAAACTTGGTTTCGTTGTTTCTTATTCCTCTTACTTTTTTCTTTTACAAGTTCACAACTTCCGTTCTATTTCATACTGCAATGAGTCTTGAACATAGTTAAAGTTTTCATATATGTAGATTAACTTTGGTTTCAATTAGTATCAAAGCCTGGCTTCATAAGATGTTTGAAGACAATATAGTGGTGTATCTATAGTTATGAACCCAATAAAAAAAGGAAGTTAAGTATCACGAGCCCTACTTCTGGTAGTATATTCAAATTATGCCTATTGAAAATCTCATATAAAGGCATTCATTATGTCGACTGATGATACCGCCTGTAAGGTTATCGAAGAAGGTGATGTAACACCCCTTACCCGACCTGATCGTAGGTCTGAGCTATAAGATGCTACATTCGTTGTTGGAGTAACTTCAGACAATTATACATCATACAACCATTTACACATGCAATTAAGTTTAATTCACATTCATACTATGCAACATAATTATTTTCGGGTAACATATGAGCTTACAAAAACTCTTTTGCTAACTCACGGTTGAATTAGGAACAAATTGTGAAGTTTTCAAAATCTAGGGTTGATATTGCGACATCATGATTTCCGCGTCACGACATCGTCAACTTAGAGAGTTACATCTCAACTTTAAGCATCTCGATGTCGCAACATCACCCACTGTCAACCCATGTCACAACGTCGGGGACTCGAGGTTGCGACATTACCTCAGTTTTGGGCAAAAGCGTGTTTGGCACAAGTTTCAAGCTTTCAATCCAATGCTTATATACATTCATTCATCTTCCTACAATCCAAAACATCATCATTCTATATCAACGTATACCAATTCAAGCGTATGAACATGTGAAATCAAACATTCAATATAGTACCAAACTAACATTTACCATTTAAGCATTTTCCTTTATCAACTAACCATACCAAAATTGTTTCATTTTTCTAATCTATCATGCCATACTTATGCAATTTGGAAACTAAGCACCTAAATGATCTTTACATGAAATCAAACAATGCATATACTAAGCTATATATCATGCTTAACATTCAAGCTTACCATTTTCAAATCATTCACCAACTTATCTATCTTAACCATTTCATTTTGTAACCTTAAACATACTAAGCTCAAGTAAGTTCAAGATCATCCTTTTTAATAGCATCAAACTTTTCCAAACCATGCATCAACTAAGTCATATCCCATGCTTAACATGCAAGATCAACCATTACCACATTTTTCACATAAATATGAACTTAAAATGACCATGTTCACACTAAGGTGTCCTTATATACATGCCACAATATCTAGACTCAAAATGAACATACTTCTACCGTCTTGTTGGTAGTGTGTGCTTCGTGCTAATTCGACTTGGCAAGTTCTACAAGGTGATGATCTACAAATAGAAAAACAACTAGAATAAGCATTTAACGCTTAGTAAATTCAAATGGAAAAATATTATACTTGTAACACCCTCACCCGACCTGACCTCCGAATCCGGGGCACGGGATGTCACAAATGGACCGAATTGGACTAAACACGCATTTCTAACCTAACAATTTTAAAGACTGACTTTATATCTTATTAATAAATATTCTTACAACATAACCCTTAAATTAAGATAAAAGTTTACTATCTCAAAATTTTGGGCTCTAAAGATACTACTTAGGTAGAATGTAATGGGCCCCGAGGCAAAGCCTCTAAAGGTACCCCCTCCTATGTGCATGACTCCAAACTAATGATTTCTCCTTGTTCTACCTCGATCTGGCTTGGTCCCTCCTCAAGCTTCTTTACCTCGTGAGTATTGCGTCACAATTCAAAACACTTGTAAGTTCAGATGAACTTAGTGAGTTTCTTACTATACTACGCAAAATTTAGCCCCAAACTTGTCAGGGTAATAAAATGAGAAACTAAACACAATTAAATCGCTGATTGTCTTGAGACATTTCCCCTCAATACGGATTGATGATCTTTGATTCATTTCTCGAACATATCTATAAACAGATAGGTTGTTAGGCGATCTTCCCCTGGTTGACCCTATAACCATTTGATAAGTTTTGAAATTTTTTTAGGCATTTCTCCATACTGACGAACTTTATCCTTTCCTTACATACATTCTTTCCTTTATCCATCTTCTTTCTCGAACATATTTCTACTCAAATTTTTTCATCCTTAATCACATAGTTGGGTGGTCAATTACCAGTACAGATTCATTTTTCTACCTTTGAACTTATAAGGTAGTTGTCCTACCTATCAACCTAATACCCCTTTTAGCTTTTCCTTCATTGGAGATCATATCAAACTCAATTAGTCCTTGGTGGACTCTATTTTCTTACTTTAGTCCTATAGGCCTTACAGACATTCCACAAGTGGGTTTAGCTAATGAGGACCTATGCCAACCTGGCAGACTAAACCTCATTTCACCCTACATTTGGGTTGCAATATTGTTTGGGTTATTCCCTTGTGAACTTCCCTAACAGTGATTTCTTTCTCTTAAAGAGCATGTTTGTCTGTTGTGAACCCCTTTGGTCTATAGTATTTGATAGACTGTCATTCGAGTGACCAGTCAAGTTCACTATTTCTCTCATATGATGGTTCTCTATGGAACTAGCTCTTTGGCTGATTCTTCTTAATAGATATCCCCTTAAAGAGAAACAGTCTTGATAGACATATCTGTCAATCGATTTATCCCTTTTGATACCTCTTTCAGTCAATCAGTTCTAACTAACCCCTCTTTACCAAGTAGTCTATCCGAAGTACCGACAATTAGTCCTCTCCGCCTAACTTTGGCTTCAACGAGTCTTATATTGGGAGCGAATCTCCCAATAACCCTTTCAGATTTTCCTCTAACTTACAGAGCCTCTTTGAGCACTTTTTTGTGGCTCTCATTGGCTGATCCTTAACTGCAATCTACTAATAAGTCTTCTTCCCTTGCCCATGTACAAGGTAATACTAACACATCATTTTTTTCATGTCTGATCCTTGTTAGGTTTTTGCCCTTATTCCCTACCAGTTTTCATGATAATTTTTTTGGCGGACTATTTATCTTCTACTACTTTTGCCTCATTTGGCGAATTCCTCAAAATCTGCTTGCTAATACTTGCGTTATTCTTTTAACTCTTTTTCCAATATTATTGTCTTGGTTGTCTACCCTGTTTTTAATGTCTCAGTGGACTACCCCGTATTTAATATCCTGGCAGACTCTGTTGATTGTCATAATTGAGCCATGGTCTTACACCCTTTCACCTCATATTTAATGTCCTGGCAGACTACTTCGTGTTTACTGTCCCGGTGGACTTTATTGGTTGCCATAGCCGAGATATGGTCTTACACAATATAATCACCATGTTTAACGTCCTAGCGGACTACCTCATGTTTACTATTCTAACAGATTGTATCGATTGCCATAGCCGAGCTATGGTGTTTCTCATTAAACCTATTTTAAAGTGTTGCCTCATAGGACCTTAACATTATCGTGGTGTTGCCCTATAAATCCTACTGATTATCGTCACAGTGTTGCTCTATAGAATCTAATAACAATCGATATCAATCCATCTCATATCTACCTTGATGCTTGAACACTGAAGTGGCCCATTCGCAAGGCCTAGAGCTTCGCACATCTAGGTTTGCACTCAATAGCCTCATATGGCAGTATCTAACACGAATTCCATTTTCCCTATCCCTTTGACCATTCCTCCATTTCACCATTCCTAAACTTGATGCTTGAACACAGTAGTGTCCCCTCCGTAAGGCTCGGAGCTTTGCACATCACGGTTTGCACTCAATAACATTGTATGACGGAATCAAATAGAATCATCCTTTCTCAATCCTAACTTCATATAACTCGTCGATAGTTCTCTTCCGTACTCCACAAAATATAAACAGGCATTACGTGCAATCCATAAACATTTTAACATGGAGTGCATTGCTTTTCAGGCATAAAGTTGTATACATTTTATACATACTGACACTTGCGGATACTCATAAACCTACTCATCCTTATCATAGCAAGTATTCACAACCAGCAGAGAGCATACATTATCCCAGAAATGGATCACAAAAACTCACCTGATACTCTTTATCCTGGCAATTAAGCTTGACAACTAAGGTCATAAGTTAAACTTAGTAAGTTCAGCTTTAAGACTCAGATTTCTAGAAACATGCAAAACCATTAAAAAGATCTTTTGGGAATCCATAACTTCATTCTCTTAATCTTACGTATATAGAAGGACTAAGAACCTTACTAGCTTATCGGATTCTTTACTTTTCCTACTCAAACCTCATGATCACCACTCCATGCAGAGCTTCTCATAACTATCTCTTCTTCAAAGCAACCAAGGAAGAAGATGAAGAAGAGAGGAAAATGAAACATATTTAAGAAGAAGTCTCTTCGGGAAGTCATTTCCAAGCTATTTATAGCCTTTCACACTCGGTTGCCAACCTTATAGAAACCATCCATTGGTAATAATTTTGTCTTCTATTCAGGGACTAGCTAGTTTTAATCCAACCGAACCAGAATTGGTTCTAAACCTCATCCAAAATCAGTCACTAAGTTTTCCAAATTTTTCAGTAGAGGCCGCCAACTTCTAACTTCTTTCAATTTAACCCTTCAATTGTTTTAATTTTTTGGACTTAAACGAAACCGGGAATGATGATACTTACCTATTAGAAATGTCAACTTAAAAACATAATGGAAATTAAAGAGTATTTTCTTCAATTCATAAATATTTCCAAACTCGTTATTATATATATATATAGATTATACTAGTTTTCTTACCCATGTGATGCACGAATAGATTGTATGCATAATTTTATCCGTAATAAAAATTTTGCAAGTAGTTTTTTAGAAATTTTTAATAAAGTAAATTGTGATAATATAGATATATGATCTACGTATGTATATGTATGTATTAATCAAAACCAATAAACAAATGTATACGTATATATTTCAAAATGTTATATGATTTTTATATTTTATATATCTTTTTAAAATAATAAAAGCCTAAAAACTGATATTTTATAATAAAAAATTAATGTAGAATGAATTTGAACAAATAGGTCTCCAGTCGAAATTCAAATGTATTTGGACAAAATCTTGTCCAGGTTTATTCTTGATGTGAAAAAATATTATACTTTTTAATTAATTTATATATTTTTAAAGATTTTTTTAATGTTTTATATATGTCTGCCACATGTTATACTGATAGGCTACTACACGTCACCATCGAATTCACCATCAATGTCACATCAGCACAAACTAACGGTGTTTGTCAGAAATACCAACTTGAATGACATAATACAAGTTCAGGTATCTACTAGGTAAAAAAAATTCAAATACCAACTAGTACTTTTAGACAAGTTCAGGGAGCAAGCTATATATTAACCCTTTATAAAATTCCAGACTAAAAGTGTTCAGGTTTTAAGATAATATAATTTTTGGCCTATAAACTTGGCAACTAGGTCCACTTTGGTACCTATGCTTTCTTTTTTTTCTTCTTTGGTACCTGAACTTGACAATTAGATTGATTTTGGTTCGTAAACTTAAAAAATATAAAGTTTGATGACATGACACTATGAGATTGTGTCACATCATCACTTGAAAATTAAAATATATATACAAATTTTCAAGTGATGACATGGTACAATTTTAGAGTGTCACATACAATGTTCTCAATTCAATCTGTTTGATCAGTTCAATTACTAGACCAATAATAATTAAATAGCTTCATTAAAAATACATGAAAGTTTTAAAAAAGAAGAAAAATATTTAATCGGTTCAACTTGTTCGGCTACTTATTTTTGTCCTAGTTTTGAGTAGTTTCCGATGCAATTGGTTCAAATCCTTTGTTCGGACTAGTATATCGATCGGTTCTCAAGTTTAGGAGCCAAAAATTATATTATCCGTTAACTTTTGAGCAATTAATTTTCTTCATTTATCAAATAATAACTTAATAAATAGAATTACTATGATAAATTATGCAAAGTATGGGATAAATAGAGACATAGTACTTATTTAAAAAATCATGAGGCCAACATACAATTAATAAATATTTTCACAAAATAAAAATGAGTTAAATGCTTTTTTATCTTGTTGTACAATTATAATAAAATATATCATAACATGACCGTAGTCTGACCCAAAAAATCCTCTTATATGTATTTCTAAAGACCCTCTTTAGGGGGATGACACTTCAAACACTCCACTTTATCATCATCTTCTTCTCTACTTTTTCACCAGGACACCCTCTCCCTCCTTCTCCACTTCCGTTAATATCGTGTATCAACATATCTCATAAAAATAACGTGAAACACAAAATTCATAAAAATTACACTAACAATAACAATTTGTAAATAAAAGTATTAAATTTCTATTTCCAGAAAAAAATGAATATCACAAACTTGAATAAGAACAATTTCCAAGCTGATTTGGAACATCATCATCAATTCGATTGCATCAATCTAACTTCCTCTAAACCTTTCAAATTTTATACATTATTTTGTTAAGACAAAGTTTTGTTAAATCTTATATCATTACTGATTAAAGCAATGTGGCCGACCAATCCGAAATATCAAAGTTTAAACTCTAATGTTTGTTTTATGTTAGATTTATGGTTGATGGTGGTAGCAATACAATAAAAAATTAAATTAAATTAAGATGATAAAATAAAATTTATTAATTCGATTAATTTAAAAAAATTTTACTCGATTCGATCAAATTCTTGTCATTAATAAAAAATGCTGCAAATCATTAATAAAAAATGCTGCAAACTTTATTTATCACAATGGAAGATAGCACTTTATTACGCATATCATAATCTTAAACACAATAAATAAGAAAGACATAAACATATCTCACTCGATAAAATACTAAAAATAATATAATAAACACGACTTTCATGTTTCATATAGGTTTTATAATTTTATTCATGTTATAAAATAATTAAAGAAAAGAATACTTAAAGTAAATAGATAATTTTCTGGTCTTCTCTTTTCATTTATAAAAGAGCTATATATAAGCTATTGACATTCAATGCAACATAAACGAATGAAGCTTATTTAACTGCTTCATTAACACATACATTAAGCATCTTTAATAATGAATATTTAAAAGTTATAGGCATTCATTGTATTTATAACAATTCAAAATTTTAACACAAATAATTAATTATGGAAATAACTCAATGAGACACGTTAGACCTAAAATATGATATATTTCATAGTGAGTGAACCCAGCATGAGCAAACAGTTTACTCCATTGCTGTTCGCTTCTTTCTTGACCACCAAGACAAACCATCATGCCCATGTCAAAAGACAGCTTAGTTTCAGTAGACTGATGTTCATCCAATTCTTGGTTCTCAATTATCATTTGCATAATCACGATTTTCCCTCCATTTTCTTTCTTCCCAATACTGTAATCAAGTAGATGATGAATAGAATAAGGTTAAATTTTAATTTTCAAGACAACAAATTAATTAGAGATAATAAACAAACCTTTAGCATGATCATATCTCCATGGGGAACTCCTTCAAACATGTTTCCACCAAGATAATTCAAATTTTCACATCCTTGCAAGCCATGAACAACATGGGGAAGATCAAAGATAGTGAATTCCGTTTGAGGAAAAGCCTTAGCAAATACCTTTGTTATGATTCCCGTCCCACCCCCAACATCAACCACTGACTTCAACCCCTCAAAAACTCTTTTGCACTTACTAAGCACCACGCTCGCTGCCAGAAGCCCATCAGTGGCCATCGCATCATTAAAGAAATGATTCACCCTCGGCTCATGCCTGGCATAATCCCACATACTCTCACCGTGAGCTGCGCTGAATGCTGTAGGATGGTCAAGGTTTTGGAACCAAGAACTTAAATATTGCCATGGTTTTAGTAAAACGGGGTCAAGCATTCCGAGTATAAAGGGAGTTGAACTCAAGGGATTGTCCTTTCGGAGAAGATGAGAAACAGTGGTGAGGACATAAGCTCTCTGTTGGTCAGTTGGGTTGGTTTTGGATTCAGCAAAGAAGCCAGAATGAATGAGGATGCGCATGAGGCGGTGGAGGCAGTGAAGTTTTGAATGATGGATACCAAGAGCCAAAGCTAGGTCTGAAAGATTCAATGCTTGGCCGTGGTTGTGGATGATATCTGGTATTTGTAGTTCGATAGCGCATTTCAGTGACATTGAGCTTATGAATCTGAACGTATGGTTCCAAACATGAGCCTGAGCTTCAAGCAACTCATCAAGATTAATTAATCTCATCTCCTTTTATCAAATCCATTTCTTTTTATCAAGTAATTGGTATTGCTAAACCTCAATCACTACACCAAAACAGGTTTTTAGCGGTGTTTTTTTAGGCCTTTAGCGGCGCTTTTTAACGCCACTAAAGAAGAAGCGCCGCAAAAAAGGCCGCTAACGAAAACGTCGCAAACGTTTGCAGCGTTTACAAACAAAAACGCCGTTAAAGAACATGTTCTTTAGCGGCGTTTTTCTACAAGCGCCGCTAAAGAACATGTTCTTTAGTGGCATTTTTTTACAAACACCGTGAAAGAACATCTTCTTTAGTGGCGCTTTTATACAAAAACGCCACTATTTTGGGGATTTTTTTATATTAAATTTTTCATTTTTTCGGCCCTCCTATAGCAAAAATTCAAAAGCCACAATTCAAAAGCAGCCAATAGCAATAAATTTATATAATATTTCAACATAAGGGAATAAAATAATATTAATATCAATAAATAAAAGTGAATTCATATTGTTTTTGCAAAAAATGTTAAATGTTAAATGTTAAAATGATAAAAATATTTATGTCATACACTATGAAGGCGGAAGTTGCGACTTAAACATCTTCATCATAATCTGAAGCTGCTGCTGAAGTTCGTCGTACTTTTTGCTCTGCTCTGCTTCTCTCGCTGCAGCCTCCGCTTCCCTCGCTGCAGCCGCTGCTTCCCTCGCTTCCGCCTCTGCTTTAAGTTGTAGCTGGAGTTCTTCATATTTCCTTTGAACCTCACTTGTAGTCGCTTGCATCTGAGCCATCTGGTCTTTTAATCTCTGAACTTCAACTTGAGCCTGACTCCCCGAAGCCATGTATTGGTGGGAGCTGGATCCAAAATATTGGGTTGGGCTAACAAAAGATCCTTGAAATCGAACCCGACCATACCTTTCAGGACCCAAAACTTCAGTAATAATCCGGTTATCAATATCTTCAAGATGAACCGAACTATCACTAGAAGCAATTGCTTCGTACTCCGCCTTTTTATCCTTTAGTTTTTCCTAATAAATATATCACATAGTTAGGAACGCAATATTATATATTGAAAAACATATGCAACATAACAATAGTCGCATTACAAGCAATGAATTAAACCATTAGAAAATAAACACTATAAATAACTAAAATAAGTCAAATCGTATTAAGTAAACGTACCATTATTTCAGCAGCTTCAGGAGTCATGGGAGATCCATCTTTCTTCCTATGTGTAATTTCAAAAAGTTGAAGGTGTCCAACTTTTTGACTGGACGACCGTTCCTACAATATAGTAGTATAAATATTATTTAATAGAAAGTTATACATATTCGACAATATTAAAAAATTTAAAAATACCTCCGCCTCAGCTACACATGCGAAACTTTTCGACCCGACTGTGTGGGTGAATTTTTGTTTCTGCCTGCTTCTTATTCCAACTTGTTCACGATCCTACGTTATGAAATTTTTTAGTACGTAAATAGAAAATACTATAAACCAAAATAAGTACAATAGTTTAGAAGTACGTCAGACCTCGCCTTTATTCGAATGCCAAAATCTAACCGCATCTTCCCATTGGTACCTCAACATACCCGACGGGACATTTTGCAATTTCTCATCAAGGGTTGAATTTTTCTTCAAAGTACTTTTGTTGTCTCTCCATCTTTTTCCCAATGCCTTCTTTACATAAGCATCCGAGACCTCTAAAGCAAACCTCGCCTACAAAAAACAAAAAACACAAGTTAATAAAGTAAATATAAATGAAACTATTTCCCAAGCATTATAGATGACATTAACATTTTGTTACCTTAATATTATCGAGGGTTTGGTTTTTGTTGCTATCGGGCATTTGATGCCATGACTCGTAGCTTATAGGCAACATATTCGGATTTCGTGCTAAAATGCCCATGTATCCTGCTAAAAGTCGAGCTTCTGATCCAACAGGCTGACCAAAACTGTTTCGTCCAACTTTGACACGCTCGACTGGATCTAACTCGTACAACTCTCTAAGTAGCGTACGTCCTCGACCTCTGCACGTCCCACCATTTTCAGCTACAAATGGTATATTATAATATAAGAATTTGAAAAATAAATCAACTATAACAGAAACATGCATGTAAATTAAATGTAAAATTACTTTGAACTTCTGTAGGATCCTCAACTGTAATCGGAACATTTGAAGATCCAACTGCTGTCTATTGTTCAGTACTATTTGTTGCTATCGAGTTTGGATCATTTTGAACAATGCTTCCCCTTAGAATTTTTCTTTTAGGCATTTTATCTACAATACACATAAAATAGTTAATAACTTAATAACTAATTACAACAATAACAGCACATATAAAACAGTTGAAATATATAATAAGACGAAGATTTAAATTATGATATTACATATAATTAAACAATCGTAAAATCTTACTACATCATTATTCGTAAATATCTTCATCGGTATCCTGACGAACCTATCCAAATTGTGCACTAGTACTAGGGATATTATCGTTTAAGTTTTGTTCTGGAAAGGGCAAAGTTACTGATCTATCGTCGATGTTATCTCTACTTCCACTGCCCATGTCAAACAAGTCTCTAGGGATGTTACGGAGTACAACGTACCAACCCTCATCAGTTGGATCTTTTGAGTAAAAAACTTGTTTGACTTGAGATGAGAATACATACGGCTTATCTATCAGTTGTTGTCCTGTGTGAATCAATCGGTCAAAGTTCACCATTGTAAAACCAAATTGATCTTGCTTAATTCCACGAGCTGTATTAACATCGGCCCAATCACCACGAAATAAGACAACTTTCCATTTGCCGTAGTAATCCAACTCAATTATGTCAGTAAGTTGTCCGAAATATTCCACATTTCCCTCGACAGGATTATTGTCCCTAGCACTAGCATAACTTGTAATTGCAGAATTGACAACTATTCCACAATTTTGCGTTCTCCTCAACCTCTCGCGATATTTTGTATGAAATCTGAATCCGTTGATGAGGAACGCACTATATCTTTTAACCACTCGATTTGGACCTTGGGAGAGCCATTTAACATCGTCGTTTACGTTCTTCCCACTCCAAACCTATTGAATGGAAAGTAAACTGAGTAATTCATTTGTTATGAGAAAACATTATTATTTGTAAGCGGAAGCTCGAACTGCATACCGTTTGGCTTAACCATTCATAAAAAGATTTTGTAAACAACTTATTGATATCTCGATGTTGTGTTCTTCGGGAGCGCAAACGAGATCTCAATATTTGTTTGTACTCACTGTGTTAAAAAAATGTGATCTTTGTTAGAAGATAAATAGTTATTAGTTTGATAAATATTTATCAAATTTGTAGAACTTACTTCCGTAAAGGTTCCAATAATTCGTGGTGAAACAGAACGTATCGATGTGCTTGTACCCATGATAAATGATCTAATTCTGCAATTTCAACTTTTCCGATTGGTTCTCCAAAACTTTGGAACAAATAAGTATCGGCTAAGTTATGGTCTGTGAGTCCAGCATTCCTATTTGGTCTGTTTAACCTTGTTTCAACATCTTCCAAATATCTTGAGCAGAAGGTCATACATTCTTCTGCCAAGTAGCCTTCAGCAATCGATCCTTCTGGATATCGCTTGTTGCGGCAGTAAGACTTTAATTTGGATAGAAACCTAAACACAATATACAACATTTTTTAATTATTGAAACTAAAGGCATAGAGGTGAATGAAGGAAAACTTTAAAAATTTTAATTAACACCTTTCTATGGGATACATCCATTGATAGAAAACGGGTCCGCCAAGAATTGCTTCGTGCGGGAGATGGATTATCAAGTGAACCATAATGGTGAAGAAAGAAGGTGGGAAGATTTTCTCCATGTTGCATAAAGTCAAAGCGGCTCGATCCTGTACCTTCTGAAGTTCTTGAATGTCCAAAACTTTGCCACAAATGGCTTTCATTATGTTGGATAGTTCAATTATACAAGACGTCACCTTCTTGGACATACAGCATCGTAGAGCCACTGGCAGTAAATCTTGCATCAAGATGTGATAGTCATGTGATTTTAGCGAATATAATCTTCGATCTTTAACACTAACACATCGAGATATATTTGATGCATACGCATCTGGAACCTTTATATCCTTCAACACCGTGCAGAACAATTCTTTTTCCGTCTTCGACATTGAAAAAATAGAAGGTAGCAACCGATATTTCCCATTCAGAAGTGGATTGGGATGAAGATCAGGTCGGATTCCCATTTGGACTAAATCAAGTCGACTCTGAAGATTGTCTTTTGATTTTCCGTCGACATTCAAAACTATACCCACAATGTTCTCGCAGACATTTTTCTCAATGTGCATAACATCAAGACTGTGTCATAAAAGATGATGCTCCCAATAAGGTAACTCAAAAAAATACTTCTTTTTTTTCCACAACTCCGCCTCATTAGGATCGTCCTCTTCATCAGAGTCATCATCAGCTTCATCATTGGATCTTCTATTTCTTTGCGTGCTTGGCGATTGGTTCATCTTCCCATAAATGAAATTCATATCTTCCAACATGAACAAGATTTCAGAGCCACTGGTCTGCGAATGAGCTTCTCTGAACTCTTCAGTACCGTCAAATACAGAACTCTGAAATCTAAATCTATGATTTTTCGGTAACCACCGACGATGCCCCATGTAAGAGAACTTCTTCCCATTGTACAACCATTGCGAACATGTTTGTGCAGCACAACAAGGACATGCATAACGACCCTTGGTACTCCAACCGGATAAATTGGCATAAGCGGGAAAGTCATTAATGGTCCACATCAAAGCTGCACGTAAATTAAAGTTCTCCTTTCTCAGCACATCGTATGTCTTGACACCAGCCCACAATTGTTTTAACTCTTCAATAAGTGGCTGCAAATAAATGTCGATATCATTCTCGGGCCCTTTCTCTCCAGGGATAATCATAGATAAGATAAGGGAAGATTGCTTCATCCAAATCCACGGAGGTAGATTGTAAGGAACAAGCACTACTGGCCAAGCACTGTAGGCAGTGCTCATGATCTTGAAAGGATTAAATCCATCAGATGCTAGCCCAAGCCTCACACTCCTAGGATCGCTTGCGAAGCTTGTAAATTTATTGTCAAATGATTTCCAAGCTAAAGAATCTGCCGGATGCCTTAGTAATCCATCAACGGTTCGTCCATCATGGTGCCATGTCATTGATTCCGCTGTCTTCGACGACATGAAAAGCCTTTGAAGCCTTGGTATCAACGGAAAATACCGTAAAATCTTGGCTGGCTTCTTCTGTGACTGTGCATCATTTTCATCATCGTTCCCATCTTCTGTGTTTCTACTTGTCCAACGAGAGTGGCCACATACATGACAGCACTATTGGTTTCTCCGATCGCCCCAATACAACATGCAGTCATTTGGGCAACTATGGATTTTGTTATACCCAAGGCCTAAATCTTTTATCATTTTCTTCATATCTTTGCATGACCGAGGGATTTTTGCAAACGGGAACATTTCTCTCAAAAACTCTAACAGCATTGTCAACGAGTTTCTGGTCCACCCTCCCAAACACTTTAATTGAAAAAGACGAACACAGAAGGACATCTTTGAAAATTTTGATCCTTCATACAGTTCTTCGTTCATGTCATTAAGTAGCGCGTAGAACTTTTCCGCTTCTCCATTCGGCTCTTCATGACGTACATTACTTCCCGGTTCGGTAAAAGTATTTCCACCAATATTACAATCATCAGAAGCCATAAAGTCCGCTGGGAATGATTCGACACCATGATTGTGCATATTAAATGCATCCCGCAACATACCTTCCATGTCATCCCCTCTATCAGACTGATGGTAAGCAATATCAGGATAAGTTACATCCATCCTTGAAGAGGAAGTACTAGGCGGGCATTCTCCATGAAATAACCATTGTTTATAACCCCGAACAAACCCATCAATAATTAGATGCTCGTATACAACTTCATGATAATGCCAGTTTATGTTGACACACTTCTTACACGGGCAAAGAATCATGTTCTCTTGGCTTGCATATTGCAATGCAAAATTTAGAAAAGTCTGTACTCCATTTCGATAACCGTCGCTTACCTTTGACAAATTCATCCAAGACCGGTCCATTTCTTAGATCTTGAAGTCTGATTTTCACCAGAAATTACAATGGTAAGTTATGTAAGTTATGTAAGTTAAATGTATTATGTAAGTTAAATGTATTATGAAAGTTGTAAGTTATTATGTATTATGTAAGTTGTAAGTTAAATGTATTGTGTAAGTTGTAAGTTATTATGTATTATGTAAGTTGTAAGTTAAATGTATTATGTAAGTTGTAAGTTAAATGTATTATGTAAGTTGTAAGTTATTATGTATTATGTAAGTTGTAAGTTAAATGTATTGTGTAAGTTGTAAGTTATTATGTATTATGTAAGTTGTAACTTAAATGTATTATGTAAGTTGTAAGTTATTATGTATTATGTAGGTTATGTAAGTTAAATGTATTATGTAAGTTATGTAATTTAAATGTATTATGTAGGTTATGTAGGTTATGTAGGTTATTGTTATTAAATTTTAATAAGATTATTGTTAAATATTTTTTAATAAATAATAAAAACAAAAATAAATAATTTAATTATATTTTAACATAATTATTGTTAAAATAAAATTTAATAAAATAATATATAATTTAATAACATTACTAATATAATTATTAATAATATTGAATAAAATAACATTTTATTTTAATAGTCAATTTTAATATTCCACATATTTTTTATATTTTATTTTGTCTTTTATGATAACATGATAACAAAAATTAATTATAAGGTATACTCTTTAATAAATTAATTATTTATAGCAATCTTTTGGTTATGTAAGATATGTATGATGTAAGTATAGCACTTTTATGCATCTTATTTATAATTATTTTTAAAATTATAATATATTTTAACAAGTTATGTAAGAAATGTAATATATACTTAAATTTTAGTAAGTAATGTATTTAAGTAACGTATTTAAGTAATAAATTTAAACAAATTTTAGTAAGTAATGTATTTTAGTAACAAATTTTAACAAATTTTAGTAAGTAATGTATTTTAGTAATAAATTTAATCAAATTTTAGTAAGTAATTTATTTTAGTAAGTAATGTATTTTAGTAACAAATTTAAACAAATTTTAGTAAGTAATGTATTTTAGTAAGTAATGTATTTTAGTAATAAATTTAATCAAATTTTAGTAAGTAATTTATTTTAGTAAGTAATGTATTTTAGTAATAAATTTAAACAAATTTTAGTAAGTAATGTATTTTAGTAATAAATTTAAACAAATTTTAGTAAGTAATTTATTTTAGTAAGTAATGTATTTTAGTAATAAATTTAACATTCAATCGCATAAATGAGAACTAACGTCGATAATTTATTAATTGACAAGATCCTTGAAAATCGTAATTTGTTCACTTTAAAACGAATCCACTATTTGCCCATAATTTATTCACTTACTCAAATATATAAACTGATTTAAGAATTTTAATCATTTGCGTAATTGTTTTTGCTTGGGTAAAAAATACGTACAAGAATTACAATCATAGTTTATACCTTGCAGTTATGGAAAAATTTGGCAAAGTAACATGCAAATTGAGCTAGCAACATATAAATCAAAAATGATAAATAAAACCGATACCCACAGCGTAAAAAAAATTCTTAATTAAAACTCCCTTTTAAAACTCAAAAATAATAATTAAAGTAACAAAATCCAAAATTTAAACATTTGGAGGTGTTTTTTAAGAAAACCGAGGTGGGAAACATAGGAATAAATACCTCAATTTCCTGGACTTCGAAGCAAACTACTGTAAAAAATAAAAATAATAAGGAAAACATAAGTAAGTTAGTTCCAAATAAACAGGAAAAAATTAGTATAAAACTTAAATATAACAAAATCCAAAATTAAAAATCTTATTTGAATATTGAAAAATCAGCATTGAGACATGTCAAACCATCCACCACAAACAATATACTCCAGGTAGGAGGAATAATGCAACCACTTAAAGTTAATAAAGTAATGTGGAAGTTACGATGACACCACTATGTTCATTAAAGAACTTCTGATATTAGTATCCATAACTCTGTCATGGGAGATCAACTATGTCCAGCTGAGAAATAAGCAGACTAAATGAATCAGACATAATTATGCACTATTGCAACAATGATTGCATGGTCCGAATAATGGCTCAGCCAAGAAAATTTTAGGAAAATGGTTTATTTAACCTTCACCAGCTACCTTGGGTTTAAATCTGTGTTAATTTGAGTCTTTCAGGTGTAAGACGAGACGAGTTATTTACTAGTATCTCTTGTCTAGTCCATATGCAAAATATTAGCAGAGCTATTAAAGGGAATGTATTCTCAAGCTCACCAGCACCATCCACAATCATATATACTGACATATATATAAAACAGTTTTGCTTATTGTCCTAGTTGCCACATATGTTTAAAAGGAACCGAGATTAAACTCTAGAATCCATAGCCATAAAGATGATAATCCGGGAGTTTGAGATATTCAAATTTAGTTACCCATTATATCAACCTGAAATTGCTAGAGTGACCACACCATCCCCTATGACCATAGAAGCAACAAATACTACAATGACCAGAAGGGCTGTCCTTACCCTTTTATGCTTCTCCAAAAATCGTTGTAATGGAGAAACAACAGGTTGTGTTGAGGACCCATATTTTTATTCGGGCAACCCCTAAATAAACAAAATTTTTCCTAAGCAAACCCTTCTATTTAAATTGCTAAATAAATAATTCACAAGTTCCCCAAATTTCCAAACAAGAATGGTGTTTTAACCTAAACCGCAAACCGCAAACCGCAAACCCCAAAATCTAATCTTTTTCTAAACCCTAAATTTGAAAAACACAATGCACCCAAACCCCAAATCAAGACGATGTTCTTCAGAAGGATTAAACGCATACCTTTTAACCAGATATTCTGCAACTACTGTCAAGAATGGCGCAATCGTTGCTTCCTCTTTGATGATTTCTGATTTCTCCTCCCCTTTCTTCCTTAGAATATTTTCTTAGGTTTTTTCCCCTTCCCAATCGGCCTCTGCACTTGCCTTTTCTTTCTGTCTTTGTCGAGTGAGTAAAAATGCTAAGTTAAACAACATCTGCAGAAACGACATCGTTGAGAAAAAATATTAAAACACCTTTCCGGCGTTTCTTGAAAGAACGCCACTACTTATTCCAAATTTCTGGCGTTTATTGACCAAACGCCACAAAAAATTAAACCTTTTAACAGAAACGGCGCCGTTTTGTTAGTCTGAAATTGCATTTTTTGTGGCGTTTAATAAAAACCGCCACGTATACTTAATCTATTTTAAGCCAAACGCTGACGTTTTAAATAAATTGTTCTAAATTTTTTCTAAGTTAAAAATCTGTTCCGGAAATGACGTCGTTTAGCCATTATATTAACACCATTTTGTGGTGTTTTTGGTACAAACGCCGCAATTTTTTCCACATTTTCGACGTTTTCCTAAAAAACGCCACTAAATATTACAGCTGTGAACAGAAACGACACCGTTTTCGTGGTCTGGAATTGCATTATTTGTGGCGTTTTCCTAAAAACGCCACTAAATATTACAGCTGTGAACAGAAACGACACCATTTTGCGTGGTCTAGAATAATTGCATTATTTCTGGCGTTTTAAGCACAAATGCCACTAAAATTTGTCAAACTAAAATATACTGTAAACAAGAGACACTGTTTACCCATTTTTTAAAACCCTTTTGCGGCGTTTGATATAAAATCGCCACTAAAAGTTCAAGTTTTAAACAGAAATGGCGTCGTTTTGCTAGTCTCAATTTGTATTATTTGTTGCGTTTTGTGCAAAAACGCCACGAACACTTAATTGATGTTTTAAATAAATAATTGTAAAATTTTTCTAAGTTACAAATCGTGTACAGAAACGGCGCCGTTTAGACATTATTTTAATACCCTTTTGCGGCGTTTACTGAAAAAACGCCGCTATTGCTTCCAAAATTTCCTGCGTTTTTGCGAAAACGCCATAAAAATTTAAACCTGTATGCAGAAACGGCGCTGTTTTTTGGTTCTCAAATTGTTCAGTTTGTGGCGTTTTATATAAAAACGCCACTAATACTTAACGTACAACAAGCCAAATGGTGACATTTAAAGTAAATAATTCTAAACTTTTTTATAAGCTAAAAATCGTGTAGACGGACGGTGTCGTTTACTCAAATTTTAAAGACACTTTTGCGGCGTTTCTTGTACAAACGCCAGGACTGCTTCCCATATTTGCGGCGTTTAACAGTTAAACGCCACCAAAATTTTAACTATTCATTCAAAACGGCGCCGTTTTGAATTTTTTTGTTTTTTTATTTCATTTCTTATGTATTTGGTCCTATATATATATTTCCAAAATAAATAATTATACCTAAATATATAACCATCCATATAATATATATCAATATATTTTTTAACTTATTTATGAATTCTATTTAAAATAATATTTAAATATATCAATTGGTACTTTAGATTGATTTTTTAAAATATTATTTAAATAAATTAATCTAAACTAACCTAAAATCCTTATTTGACCCCTAAACCCCTAAACCCTAAATCTTTAACCCCTAGATCGTAACTTGTAACCCCTAAACCCTTAGCTAACTCTTATATCCCAAACCCTAAATCTGTACACCCTAATCCTTAAAATAGCATGACCATCCAAAGTAATCCCTAAATCTTTAATAAATATCATAAAATAGTTATAATTGATTAAATAATAATTAATACTAAAAACTTTTTGTATAAAGTTTGAAATTTACCGGAATGGGCCATTTTCCGTGAAATCGCGTCCACGTCAGCGCGATGTCAGGGTACGCGCCAGGACATCGCGTCCACGTCAACACGATTTGCTTACGTGGAAGAAATCGCACCCTCTAGGACGTGATTTGCTGACCTGGCATGAACAGATTGTGTTTTTAGCTTGGAAAACTTTGAAAGGCCATAACTTTTGGCTCGGTTGTCCGATTGAGGCAATTTTTTTTTATTTCGAATAAATTTTCGAGATCTACGCACTGGCAAACCGCCAAAGGGGTTTGCCGAAGTTTTCGTCGAAAGAGATCCTCTTTTGCCCCTCAATTTTGATTTTTTCGGTTTAAAATTAAATTTTGAAACATTCAAATCGTTATTTTCCTCATTTATTTGAAGTAAACACCGGATATTTTTTTACACAATTGTCTTATATCATCCTGTTATAGGTATAAGTCAGCTCATTCCACTTTTGAGAAGTTCCCTAACATTTTCCATTTTATTCAATTTAGTCCCTAAAACCTAAATAGTCATGTTTTCAAATCTAAGCTTCGTTTTTCAATTCAATTTCAATTTCATCATTCTTTCAATTCAAATTCACAAAATTATTTAAGTATATATTTAAGTGTTATACATGAATTATTTGAGCATTACTATTCAAATTAGTATTTAAATTAATAATATACCGAAACCAAATCATATATCGAACCGAAAAATCCTAAACAAATTTATTATTACCTCTTTTACAATTATATATATAAGAACATATTTAAAATATAATTTGACAATACTAATTAATCTAAACCCTACGTTCCCTAACCCAACCCCTAGCTAAACCCTAAATCCTTAATTAACTCCTAATAACCCTTAAGTGCTAACCCCTAAACATTATATCTTAGCCCTTACACCATATCCCTAAATCCAATATTATATATATACTCCTGATCAATTATAATAATAACCTTAAAATAGTAACCCCTAAACCGACTTAAAATCTTAAATTAATAATATCATATATATACCCTTAAAACCTAAAACCCTATATTAACTATAGTGATACGCTTAATTCAATATTTTAAATTTAAATTAATACTTACTATCTCTTTTAATTACGATAATAATTTCAAATTTTTAATATATAAATTAAAAAACAATCAGTAATGTACCCAACAAAAACTTTAAAATTATTTTAAATAATACTATTTTAATTTTTCCATGTGTTTTATTTCAAATTATTTATACCTGTTATTTTTTATTGAAGATTTTAAATATTCTATTAGAAATATGTTTAATTTGATTCAAATAATATAAATAATAGTTCAATTAAGATAATTTTTTTTGCGGCGCATAAACAAAAACGCCGCTAAAACACCTAGATAGCGGCGCTTTACAAAAACGCCACTAATTCCCCCCCAAAGGACACAAAACGGACCGTCTGGGTGTATTATTTGCGGTGTTTTTTATAAACGCTGCTAATGTTCACTCTTTAGCGGCGCTTTACAAAAAACGCCACTAATTCCCCCCAAAGGCCACAAAACGGCACCGTCTGGGTGTATTACTTGCGGTGTTTTTTATAAACGCTGCTAATGTTCACTCTTTAACGGCGCTTTTCCTTTAACGCCACTAATGCTCACTCTTTAGCAGTGCTTTTCCTTAAACGCCGCTAATGCTCACTCTTTAGCAGCGTTTTTGCTCCAAACGCCGCTAAAAGTGCCGCTAAAAGCTTGTTTTGGTGTAGTGAATGTTTGGGCCTCTATTTATAGCGCTCTCAGCCATTTTGTATTGCTGATAGAGACAATTTTTTATTAAAAAATTAAAGCATAGAGACTCATTAGTAGATTATAGTACAACCATAAAAAGTATAATTGGACTAAATTTATATATAATTGAAGGATTAGATGCTATTTTAATATCCCTAACTTAGGTGTTATTTTATGCATAGATTCTAGTAACTCATTTCTACATTAAAGAGTATTTAATAATTTTAAATTTAATTATACTTATTTTTAAATGTTAATTTAATAATATGATCAAAATTAAAGAGTATTTTCGCCTGTTCAAATTTTTTTTCAAACTCGTAATTATATATATTATATTAGTTTTCTTGCCTATATGATGCATTGTGTGTATAATTTTATTGGTAATAAAAATTTTGTAAGTAGTTTTTTAGAAATTTTTAATAAAGTAAATTGTGATAATGTAGATATATAATTAATGATTTTGAATTTTATAGGTGTGTGCAAAATTATTAAAGAAATAGTGAAATAAATATTTAAAATTAGGCAAATAAATATTTCAATTACATAATAACGTGAATAATATTTTTTTTGTTAAATTAAAGCGTAGAGACTCACTAGTAAATTATAGGACAACCACAAAAAGTATAATTTGACAAAATTTATATATAATTAATTGATTAGATGCTATTTTATGCATAGATTCTAGTAACTCTATTTTACGTTAAAAAATTATCTCTATTTTTTAAAAAATAACTTAAATATAATTATCACAATTTATTTATTGTTTAAAACCATAGTATATTATACCAAAAGAAAAATCACCCTAAATTATAGTTAACTTATTTTATTCTAATTCTATTTTACAGTAAATAAATAAATTTATCACAACTTATTTATTGTTTAAAAGTATGGTATATTATTTAATTAACTAATAATTTTAAATTTAATTATATTTATTTTTAAATGTCAATTTAATAACATAATGAAAATTAAAGAGTATTTTCTTCGGTTCAAAAATATTTCCAAACTTGTGATTATATATATAGATTATACTAGTTTTCTTACCCATGTGATGCACCGATTGATTGTATGCATAACTTTATTCGTAATAAAAATCTTGCAAGTAATTTTTTAGAAATTTTAATAAAGTGAATTGTGATAATGTAGATATATGATTAATGATTTTGGATTTTATAGTTGAGTGTGCAAAATTATTAAAGAAATAGTGAAATAAATATTTAAAATTAGGCAATTTAATATTTCAATGACATAATAATGTGAATAATATATTAATTTTAAATACACATTTTAACCATTTATGTATTATTTAAAAATGTTTACTTTTTTTAGTTAAATTTATAAATGTTGTTTAAATTTAGAAAACCCAATTTAACAATGTTTTGAAATGCCAAAGGACTAAAACTATAAATAAAACGAATGATTTTCTAATTAATGAAATAATAGAAAAACATCAAGGAATACTCAAGTAATTTAGAAAACAGGGAGTCCTTTTTTAATTAAACCCTAAAACATGGGGAGGCTTGTTTTCCAAATCCCCGCGCTAATGGTATAAATCTTAAAATGGAACAATTATCATAATTTAAATTAAATATAAAATTATATTATATTATAATTGTCAAAATTTTAATAAATAGATTTTTCTATGAAAAACAAATTACAAAATTGAAATTAAACTAACTCCTCTAAGAGAGGATCTTCAAATAATCTTAAGCTTGATCTCTTATCACGAACCATCCAAACAAGACCATTAACAATATTATTTTTATCACAAGAAATATGTTGAATTCTCCAAACCCTTGTAGATTCCAAGAGCTATCGAATTCTTTTTACAAGAGCCGAAGTGAAACCCCCGAATGATTCCTCTTGAATAACATTCACCACTTCAAGACTGACATATTGAATCATAACACTTCCATAACCCTATTCTAGAATAAGATTCAAACCATCTAAGATACCCCAAAGCTCGGCATCCAACACCGTGCACATACCCAAATACCAGCTATAGCTGAAAATCTAGTCCCCATTATGGTCATAGACATAACCCTCGACAGCAACAAAACTATCATCCATCCTGACCAAACCATCCGTAGTCAGGCCCGCCCAATTTCTTTCAAGATGAGAGCTAGCCGCAATACCTTTTGGTCCATATGATGGAGATTTTGGAACAAAAGCATACTGCTTTGCCCAACTATAAGATTTCTTGATGATTTCATCAATGTTCCATGAATGACCCTGAAAAATGAAAATGTTGTGGTTCTTCTAGATTCGCCAAGAAATCATCCCAAAAAGTTACGTCCAATCAACTCCCTTTGAAAAAAAACTATTGATTAAGAAGGTTTTTGTCATCCACTCAGTAAGTGACCCAGAGTAAAATCTAGAGAGCTTATCTACAAGAACAATCTTGTTCCAAGTGTCCCTCACTATAGGGCAATCCCTTAGTACATGGAATACATCTTTAGAGCCATGTCTACGTACTTGACAAGCGCTATCAATTTCAACTCCTATTCTTGCCCTCTTCGCATTTGTAAGTAGACGTTTCTTGAGAACAAGCCAAAGAAAGAATCTAACTCTTTGCAGACCTTCAAACATCCAAGGAAGCTGCCAAATGGGTTCCTTCAAATTCCAAGTACCTTCCCGAAGCTTATCATAAGCACTTTTGAGAAAGAGCCTATCGAAGTGCCCCCCGAAATGATCCTGCCAGGTTCGGAAGAAGGGTGGGGTGGTGGAATTCCAAAAATCCTATCATTGATCTCCTTTGTAACCCACAAACAAAATAATTCTAAATTCCATGAACCATCAGTTGTAACTATATTACTAAGAGGATAATCCATATCAAGATTAAAGTAAGAAGGAATCTACCTAAACAAGGGTCCGATATTTGGAATCCACGGGCCCACTAGTAATTAATATGTTTCCCATCACCTACAGACAAAAGTAAATTTTCATGAATGAGAGGTCATACCTTGGTGAGGGATCTCCATAAGAAAGAACAACGTTTTCTTGATAAAGACTTAGGTAATCCACTTTGAACCCCATATTTTGAGTGAAGAACCTGAACCTATAGTGCATTGGAATTGGACATAGTATTAACCAAACCTTCATCATGGAAGAAGCATTATGATCCTTTAAATGTCTTAACCCAATACCTCTATGTGATTTAGGTTGGCACACTGAATCCCAACTCACTAAAGCCGTTTTTCTAGCCCTATTCTAAGAACCTTAGATAAACTGTCTCACCATGAGTTCAATCTCTTCACACAAGCCTTTAGGGATAGTAATAGACAACATGAAGTAACTTGGAGTCGATAGTAAGATCGATTGTGCCAAGGTCACCCTACTAGCTAGAGAGAGATGTTTAATGTCTCAAATAGAAAGTTTGTTGTGTACCTTATCAATAACGAACTACAGAATGTTATTAGTGACCTTATCATGAAATAGCAGTACTCCAAAATAATGCCTAAAATTACGCACTTCCTGAAATCCCAAAAGTTTGTTTATGCGTTCCCTTGATTCATCATCTACTCTATTTGAATAGAAAATATTAGTTTTCTGCATATTAATTTTGTGACTTGAACTCTCGTAAAACTTATCAAGGAGTCCTTTGACAACCCTTGCTTGATATTAATCTACCTAGCCAAAGAACATCAAATCATCTGCAAAGAAGAGACGCGATAGAGGTGAGCCATTACAAGCTAGACGAATAAGAGACCAACTACCTAATCAATGGCGAGTCTGATACTATGGCCCAACTATTCCATGCATAGGATGGAGAGATAAGGGGACAATGGACATCCTTGCTGAACCTCCTAGATGACCGAAATTTCCTAGTTGGGACACCTTTCCAAAAAATCTGCATAAAAGAATTCAAAACAGTTGACATAATAACATTTCGGAGAAATATAGGAATACCTGTAGCTTGAAGAGAAGTTTCGATGAATTCCCAACGAACACGGTCATAAGCTTTCTCCAGGTTGATTTTGGTAGCCATCTATCTCTTGCTTTTATGCTTGCTGCTCATAGAGTGCATAACCTCCTGGGCAATAATAATGTTATCCGTGATGTTTCTGCCTGCTACAAACCTGACATGCTTGAGAGTAATAATCTACGGAATGGAAACTTTGAAATGGTTTGCCATGAAATTCATAATTAGCTTGTAAAGGACAGAGGAAAGGTCGATTGGATGAAATTGAGAGAAGTTGTAACACCCCTAACCTATCTTCGTCATCAGTTTAGGGTTACAGAGTATTACAATTCAATTTGATACTTTTACATTCAATTAGAAACAGTTATACAAATCATTCCATATCATTCAATAATTTATTTAAATTCAAAGAATAAATACGTTCTCAGACCTTAAACCGAGCCTACGAGGCTCTAAAAGTAACTTGAAAATAATTAGGGTTCATTTTAAAACAAAACAGAAAAAGTTATGAAAAATGGAAACAGTGGTCACACGGCTGTGCGACAGAGCCCAGACCGTGTGGCTCAAAATATCATTGTGTGGCTACTACACACACCTGTGCGACTTCTTCACACGCCCGTGTATTCTGACCATGTAACTAATTGTACCTGTCTCATATGAGGTCACACGGTTGTGTAGCCAGGCCTTGTAACTCACTATGACCATGTAGCTGAGGATCACACGGCCTTGTTGCCAGGCCGTGTAACTCTCTATGCTAGTGTGGACCAACCTGCATTGATACATTAAGGCACACGACCGTGTGACAGCCCATGTCCTGGGCCGTGTGCAACTATAATTACCCCTAAGACAAGCCCAAATCTTGCATACAAAGATATCCTACTTCCACAAGTCTTAACTTACCAAAACCACCTAACATCATGCTTAAAATATACCATTTCAATTCACTTATAAGACCTAACCAAAATGCCATTCAAAGGCACCACATCTAGTAATAATTCAAACCAACTATTCAACTATAAAATACACAAATCATTGTTCATCAATTCATACTCAATCCTCAATCAAAATGACAAAATATAAACACACACACACACACACATACAATTACCAATCCAGGTATTATGACCTTAATCTCAACATTAAGGATATCAAACCAAAACACATCAACCATATATATTCATTTTGACCATTTCACTAAATATGCCATTAGCATAACACTTACATATTCACAAAAAAACACCTATATGCATGCCACATTCCAAAACAAAATACAAAAGCTACCAAAATGGTTGGATAGTGTGAGCTTTCTTTCGATCCGCCATGTCAGTCTACAAAATTTGACAACTATAAAAGAACATAAATGAAACAATTAAGCTTAAGAAGCTTAGTAAGCTCATAGTTTAAACATCAAACTAACTTACCTTGTTCAATATAAATACACAAAGAGGTAATTTACAGTTCTTGATCTCCAAATACAAATTCACAAACTACATTATTTCTTATTTTCATATCAAAACATACAATCATAATCCTCATCTCAAATAACATATCACCTTCACAATCAACATTACATCAATATAAAATGTATTCATATGTAACAAGTAATTCATTGAACATTTATCACTTACAAGCATCTTAAATATACTTCAACATTTAAGCACATAAGTAACTTGTAAACATTTAGCCCGATGAACTAAGTAACTTGACTCAGATATTCGGGTATCAACACCACACCAAAGGCATCATAGATGCATAACAAAGGCACCGAAGTGCAAATAACGTACAAGTGCGCATATTAACCCTATTGGCATGCGAATCGTATCCTACGCGATTACTAAGTTAGACCGTGTAGTAACCAAAATTCCATTTCTTTTGTATCCATTCAAAGGCACTTCATCATTTCCACACACATTTTGTATTTCTATTATAAACATATTCATATGAAATCATCAAAATACTACCATCATTCAAATATTCCCATACGTACTTAAATGTATATTAAAATCATATATCCCTATCATTTGAAGTTTCACATAATTACTTATTAATAATGAGAAAATGATAAATAATCATAAGCAGCATTCATTTTCATATTAAAATACTATAAACTTACCTACTATCACTTCCGGTTAAAACACAGGGACCTACTCCGTAATTTTCCCCTTTCATTGATTATTGTCTTTTTGACTCAGTTCTTGATCTATATAGTAATTAAATTCAATTTATTGAATTCAAATACATTTCAAACTCAACTAAATTCATTTGACCCTTAACTATCCATTAATTAGACATTTTCCCTAAACTTTTATATCTTTCATAATTTAATCCCTAAACCTAAAATTTCCAAATTTAGCAAAATTGAATAATCTCCCAAGTTAATAGAATTTCTTCTTATTCACGAGCAACCAACACTTATACTTAACTTACACAATTTCCATAAAACTTTAATTATTTTGTCAATTTACTCCATTAATTAAAACTATAAAAAATTATTTAATAAACTAATTCAAATCAACATCTAAAAATTTCATTTCATCATTTAACATAAAAAAGAACAAGAATTCTTCAATGGTAAATTTCAAAATCTTTAACAATTTCAAAAAACGATCGTACGGGTTAGCTAGACCTAGTTGTAACGATATCAAAGACATAAGAAATTATAAGAAATTAGCTAAGAATTCATACATGCAAGAGGGAAGCAAATGGCTGAAGCTTCTAATCTCCAACAATGGTGTTTCAGCCTTAGGTTGAAGAAAGATAGAAACTATTTACTCATTCTTTTTTCTTTTTCTTATTTTTATGTTTTATGTTTTTAATTATTTTACTTATTAACATATGAAACAAAAAACAAAATTAAATCCCACTTGTCGTCTCACTAATGTAAAAATTGTATATTTATCATTTAAACCCTTCCTCTTATAATAATTAAGCCATTTAGTCATTTTAAGTCAATAGCGATTAGGTTTTACTTCTTTTACGATTAAGTCCTTTTTAATTAGTCACCTAACTAAACATTAAAATTTCTTAACTAAAATTTAATACTACCTTAATTTGACTCCATAAACATTAACTAAACAAGAAAACACGACTTAACATATCAGAATTGTGGTCCCAAAACCACCATTTTCGACACAACTAAAAAACAGGATATTACAACTCTCCCTCTAAAGAAATTTTCGTCCTCGAAAATCTTACCAGAGAAAAGGTTCGGATACTTAGATTTCATGTTTTCTTTTGTTTCCCACGTCACTTGTTCAATCCCATGCCGATGCAATAAGACTTTAACTAATGGTATAGATTTATTTCTCAACTCTTTTATTTCCTAAGCTAAGATTTTCACTAGTTCCTCATTGTAAGTCAAATCAAGCTGTAACTTAATTTCATCCGCAGTTAAAAATGCAACGGACTAGAACGGTAACGTCGAAGCATCGAAATGTGAAAAATATTATGAATTCTGTCAACTTCTGGAGGTAACGCCAAGCAATACGCTATGGGTCCAATTCTGTCTAGAACTTCGTACGATATGATAAATCTGGGACAGAGCTTTCCTTTCCTGCTGAAACGTAATACTTTCTTCTAGGGTGAGACTTTCAAGAACACTTTTTCATCGATAGAAAATTTAATATCTTTACGTTTCAAATCAACATAAGATTTCTATCGATCAGACGCAACTTTTAAGATAGCAGGAATTATTTGTACTTTTTCTTTAGTTTCTCGAACTAAATCAACCCCAACTTTCTTTCACACAATTCATACCAATATAACAGACTTCTACATTTACACCCGTATAAAGCCTCATACGGAACTATTTTATGCTCGACTAATAACAATTATTATATGCAAATTCAGATAATGATAAATATTTTTCCCAACTACCTTCGAACTCAATAATACAATACCGTAACATATCTTCTAAAACCTAAATTATTCGCTACAACTGACCATTTTTTTGTAGATGAAAAACAGTACTAAAATTTAACCCAGTGCCCAAAGCCTCGTGTAACTTACCCTAAAATCTGGAGGTAAATCTCAGGTCACAATCAGATATAATTGATAATGGCACACTGTGCAATCTTACAATTTAAAAAACATACAATTCAACAAACTTCTCGAGTGACTAGTCAGTTCGAACAAGTAGAAGATGAGCTAACTTCGTTAATCTGTCAATGATAACCCAGATCGAATCTTTTATTTTTGAAGTCAAAGGTAACCCCAAAATGAAATCCATAGTGACGCGCTTCGACTTCCATTCTGTTATCATCATAGGTTGTAACAGACATGACGGAACCTAATATTTAGCTTTCACCTACTGGCAAACTAAACATCTGAATACAAATTATGTTATTTCACGTTTCATTCCTGGCCACCAGTAATGTTGTTTCAGATCGTTATACATTTTTTTATTCCCAAGGTGAATCGAGTAAACACTATTACGAGCTTCATTAAACAACTCTTGTTTCAATCCTGAATCAGTTGGTACATACAGTCGATTTTGAAAATATAAAAAATCATCAATCCAGTTACAAAAATCTATCTTTTGTCTGCTTTTTACTAATTTAAGCTTCGAAAACAAATCTGGATAATTTTTTCGAAGTTTTTGAATTTTTGATAAAAATACCGGTTTTACTATCAATTCAGCCAAAATAGAATCATCACGTTCCAACGTCAAGTTTGTATTCATAGCTCTCAGAGCAAACAAAGATTTCCGACTCAAAGTATCTACAACAATATTAGCTTTCTTGGGATGATAATAAATTACTAAATCATAATCTTTTAGTAACTCAAGCCATCTAAGCTGATGCAAATTCAATTGTGTTTGAGTCGTCAGGTATTTCAAGCTTTTATGATCGGTAAAAATATGATGCTTCTTATCGTATAAATAATGTCGCCAAATCTTCAAAGCAAAAACCACTACAGCCAATTCTAAGTCATATATCGGATAGTTCCGTTCAAGAGGCTTCGACTGTCTCGAGGCGTAGGCGACTACTTTACCAATCTGCATCAGAACACAACCTAAACCACAAAAAGACGCATCACTATACACGATAAATTTTTTTCCAATTTTTGGTTGGGTCAAAATTGGAGCTTCAGTTAACATATTTTTCAACTGCTCGAAACTTTTCTAACATTTATCGGTCCAAACAATATTAACATATTTTTGCAATAGCTTAGTCATTAGAGATGCTAAAATGGAAAAGTTTTTAACAAAACACCGATAATATCCCGCTAAGCCTAAGAAACTACAAGCCTCGAAAACATTTTTTAGAATTTTTCAATCAACAATCATAGATATTTTATTTGGATCCACACGGATACCATTAGTAAAGATAACATGACCAAAAAATCCAACCTCCTGCAACCAAAATTTGCACTTGTTGAATTTCGCATAAAGTTTGTTTTTCACGTAGGGTTTGCAATACAATTCTCAAATGCTTAGCATGATTTGACTCATTTAGCGAATAAATCAGAATATCATCAATGAATGCTACAACAAACTGATCTAAATACGGCTAAAATACTCGATTCATCAAATCCATGAATATTGCAGGGGCATTGGTCAAACCAAACAGTATCACTAGAAATTCATAATGACCGTATCGAGTTCTAAATGCATTTTTTGGTACATCAAGCTCCTTAACTCGCAATTGGTAATATCTGGATCACAAATCAATCTTTGAAAATACCGTAGCTCATTTCAACTGATCGAACAAGTCATCAATATGAGGTTATGGATATTTATCTTGATAGTGACTCGATTCAACTGCTTGTAATAGATGCATAATCTCATCGATCCATCATCTCATCGATCCATCTTTCTTTTTCACAAACAAAATAGCACCCAAGGTGACACACTCGGTCGAATAAATCCTCGATCTAGCAATTTCTGCAACTGTGTTTTCAACTCTTTCAACTCGGTAGGAGCCATGTTATACGGAGCCATTGTAACTAAAGTTGTTCTTGGCACAAGTTTAATTACGAATTCAACTTCTCACATCAGTGGTAACCTAGGAAATTCTTCAGGGAAATATGAGCATATTCTCTAAATATTGGTACTTGATCAATTCTAGACCAAATAAGCCTCGCATCCTTTCTTGATCAACTTCTGAGTTGACAAAGCTGAAATCACATTTGTTATACAATTGGTCTCATCTGCCTTAACACATTGGTGGGGGCGAATATAAGCTTAAAGATAGTGGCTTGATACATAACTTGGAGCCTTTTCCTTTTTCTTCTTTTTCTGTTCGAGTTTTGTTAGTGTGTTTGAGATTTTCCTTACCGGAGATTTGTACTAACAATTTTAAGGTTATAATATTCATGATGACTACCACAACACATGAAAATGGAACACTAAGGGAGTTGGCTTCCAACTTTGTTAAACTTGACCGGTTTGATAGTGGTAATTTTTGACGATGGCAGAAAAAGATGCACTTATTATTATCAACTTTAAAGATTGCTTATGTTTTGGATACTCCAAAACCAAAAGAGAATAAAAACGAATCTATTGCTGAACCCGAGAAAGAAAAAAATGGGACAATGCTGACTACATGTGCATGGGCCACATATTGAATGGTTTATCTGATGTTTTGTTAACACATACCAAAATGAGGTCACCGCTAAAGAATTATGGGACAAATTGGAGATAAGATACATGAACGAAGATGTTACAAGTAAGAAATTTCTTGTTAGTCGTTTTAATAATTATCAAATGGTTGACGGTCGTTCTATTATTGAACAATTCCATGATATTGAAAAGATGATGAATCAATTCAAGCAATATGATATGAAAATGGATGAAATGATTGTTGTATCCTCCATAATAGACAAATTTCCTCCATGTTGGAAAGACTTTAAAAAAAGTCTAAAACATAAGAAAGAAGAAATATCTCTTGAGGCTTTGGCAAATCATCTTCGTATTGAAAAAGAATATAAAAAATAAGATCAGAACCTAAATTCTGAAAATAACAAAGTGCATGTTACGGAGGAAGTATAGACTACAAAACCATTCACGACGAAGTTCAAATAGACTGATAGAGCACCTAAGTTCAAACAGAAACAAAAGGCCTCCTGCTATTATTGTGGAAAGCTGGGACATTTCAAGAATTAATGTCAATTTTTAAAGAAGAAATCATCTTCTAAGGCTGACATTAACGAAAAGTTCGTTGCAATGATATTTGAAATTAATATGGCACAAGATGATAATACACGGTGGATTGATACCGGAGCAACCAAACATGTGTCCAAAGACAAAAACATGTTCACAAAGTTCACACAATGTGAAAATGACAATGTCTTGTACATGGGAAATTCTTCCACCGCAACAATCAAAGGCAAAGGGTCTGTTGAACTACAATTCACTTCTGGAAAGGTTTTAACCTTAAATGATGTATATTATGTACCAAAAGTTAGGAAGAATTTAGTGTTTGGAAGTCTGTTGAATAAGTTTGGTTTCAAACTTGTTTTTGAGACAGATAAGTTTATTTTGTCTAAGGGAGGAATTTTTGTTGGGAAAGGGTATACGTAGTTCAAACCCAATATTATTAAGAATAAAAATATTATTTCTACTTATATGGTTGAATCTTTTTGTTTGTAGCATTGTAGATTAGGTTATTTGAATTATAGAAAATTGAATGACATGTATAAGTTAGATTTAATTCTTGTTTCTAATAATAATATTAAAAAATGCAATACATGTATGTTGACTAAAATTACAAGAAACCCTTTCCCTAAGGTTAAAAGAAAAACAAAATTGTTTGATTTGATATATAGTGATTTATGTGACATGCATAATACTCCTACATTAGGTGGAAAGAAATATTTTATTACTTTTATTGATGATTGTTCTAGATATTGTGCATATTCAGGTCTTGGAAAAGGTTTTTGGGGAAAAACTGTTTTAACAGCTTGTTATATATTGAATAGAGTTCCTAAGAAGGAAACTAAAATAACCCTTATGAACAATAAAAGAAAAGGAAACCAAACCTTAATTATTTGAAGGTTTGGGGTTGTAGAGCTATTGTCAAAGTTCCAACACCTAAATGTAAAAAGTTAGGTGAAATAGGAATTGAATACATATTTATAGGTTATGCACATAATAGCAAGGCATATAGGTTCATGGTAATTGAACCAAATGATTCAATTGCAATTAATACTGTTATTGAATTAAGAGATGCTATTTTTGATGAAAATAGATTTAATTATATATCAAGACAATTACAGCCACAACAATTGATTCATTCTTCAAATAAGAATGAGATTCCATTAGAACAAATTGATAATAATGATGAATCTTGTCAAGAATTATGAAGAAGTAAGAGGATTAAAAAGGTCAAAGATTTTGGACCAGATTTCATAATGTTTCTTGTAGAAGGAAAAGGTGGAAGTATATGCAATAAGATACCTTATTGTTATAATACAGAATCTGATCCTATTACATTTGAAGAGACAATGAAATATCAAGACTCTGCTTTTTGGAAAGAAGTAATAAATGATGAGATGGATTCAATAATTAAAAATCAAACTTGGATCTTAGTTGATCTTCCACAAGGTTCTAAACAAATAGCTTGTAAATGGATCTTCAAAAAGAAAATGAAGGTTGATGGAACCATTGATAAATTTAAAGCAAGGTTGGTAGCTAAAGGTTTTACACAAAAACAAGGTATTGATTACTTTGATACCTATGCTCCAGTAGCAAGAATTGCTACAATTAGACTCTTAATATCACTTACCTCTATTGTAACGCCCCAAAATTTCTAATTTTGTTATTGTGAAAATATGACACAAATATCAGTTTGCTTCAGTGGTTAAGTGTTTTAGGTGTGTGTATGAGGTCCCAAGTTCAAGCCTTAACTTGGGAAAATTTTGGTATTTTTATGAATAAAGCACTATTTCTGGTCAGTAGGCTTTTAGTTAAAAGTTGGTAAAAATATATCAGAATGGGCCTGCTAGTGTGCTGCTAAATTTCCTTTGAATTCCCCTTCCATTTTTATTGTCTTTCTTTGTCTTATCCCCTTTGTGCAAGCGTTCAATTGTGTTGTACGGTAAGTTTCCGTTTTATTAAACTCAAATGTTACTCTGGATAAGGGATTAAGTGGTTTTTTTACTGTTTAGGAGTCGATTCTGAGGTTTGAATTAAAATTCCTCGATATGACTCGAAGTGGTGATCGTTTGGTAAGCGTATAGGGTATGTGTTTTCTTGTGTTGTTTGGGCAAGTGGTTTTGGCTTTGAATTTTTTCTTAACTTTGTTGAACTCTTCGTTAATGATGAATGGTTATTTTTACAGCAGCGAATTGTTTCGGTTGCTATCTCCCTCGATTTGAGTGGTGGTTGAATTGTGCGAAGTTAGAAGGTTTTTAGTGATCTCAGGATTGCGTAAGCAGCGAAAACGATATAGGTGTGTACCCGAAACACAAAAAATAGGATTTGGTGAAAAGATGAAATTGCTTGCTGTCAAGTAATAAGAGAAATAAGAGAAAATGATGCGAAAAATTATAGATAAAGGAAATAAGGGTGTTATAAACTTGGAAATTAACATTCTACACTAAAATAGTTGTGGACAGTACCAGTAGTCTAACTTTCAAAAATCATCAAAAATAGTGAAAATTGAGTTAGAGGTTGAATAAAATATGAAATTAAAGTTTATTGAGTCTAGTTTCTCATGGAAGAAACAGTGTAAGCAATGAAATTGTAAATTATGAGATATAATAAAGTTTGTGAGACAAGGTTAGAATGATTTCGGGTTCCCTTGTTCTGACTCTGGAAAAATCATCAAAAATTGTAAAACAATATTTATGGGCTTAAATTTATACGTTTAAATCCTTAATTAGTCTACTTTCAAGAGAAAAAAATGAAAATATCATCCAAATTTCGTACTAAGAGACAAGTAATTTTTAGTAAGGAAAGGTTGAAGTTGTCAAACAGCAGAATAGGGATAAATTTGAAGATTTTACTGTACTTATTTGATAAGCTATAAATTCTAAAAATTTTATGGTGGAAAGGTATTTGAGTCTAGTTTCAAAAACATCAAGCGGATCTTAATTTTGAATTTTGTAGCTCAAGGTATAAATAATTTAGTGACAATGACTCAAGTAGATAGCCCTGAATGATCTTATAAGTAAATAGTTAAAACATATATGAATATTTAGCTAGCATGGGTTACATTAAAAATGGATCACATGACCAAGGCTAATTTGGGCCGAGTGGGCCACACGGGCACACACGGGCGCGTGGGCCCATTTTTACTGGAATGTTTCTAAGGTTGCACGGGTCGCCTAAGTCGACCGTGAATCTACTGTAAGGGCGGTAAGCGCTACTTAGACCCCTAAATGTGTAAAATTGACTGAATGATATTTGTACTAAGCATGTTAATATCTGAATTGAATATATGTACTGAAATTGCATAACAGCATATCATCCATGGTATGTTGCATTGCATTGGGTTGGGGGTTGTTATTTGAAGGAAGTGTACTGAAAGGCTTTAAGCTTAATTTATTGGTAGCTCCGCTGCAAACTACTGTTTTGTGCTGCATTTGATACTACTTGGAGTATAGGGATGAGTGAGTTGATTATATCCCCATATGGAATGTAGGGTTGGATGAAAATGGTGTGTAGAGGCTGGTTGGGTAGGATTTTGCTATTGCATAATTGTTACTGCTTCTGATACTGTGATGGGCTAAGGCCCTACTGCATTTTTGACACTATACTGAGATGGGCTAAGGCCCAAACTGTTACTGATACTGAACAGCGCTTAGGCTCAAGACTGTTCAACTGTGTACTGTGAATACTGATTGTTTGTTTGTTTCTGCAGGATTACACACTGAGTTTACGTAAACTCACCCTTTTTGTTTAATGTGTACAAGTAATCCCTAGACTTAGACGGATCGATGCGATGAAGGATTCAGCAATGACCACAGTAATTTTTGAACTTCATGGTTTTCAATTACGATTTATGATTTGGTTATTATTGATTATTTGTGTTGTAATTTAAGGACCCTCTGAGACTTTGGTTTTAAATTTTGGGTTTTTATTTATTTATTTTACTTTATGGATTTTTTTTACTTGCTGGTCGTAGGAAATTTAGTTTTCAAAAAGTTAAAGTATTTTCTAAACGCATGATCACACAGACTGTTTTATTAAAGCTTCCACAACGAGGGATGTTTCAAAAAAAAAGTTTTAAATGAATAAAGACGACTTCCTAAGTTCTAACAAAGGTTTACTAAAGATAATAACATGGAATGTTTTCATCGTAACAACGAGGTTTCAAAAATACTATTGTGTGACATTGCCAGATATGACCATAATGTCTAGGCTGCGTTTGGGATGTTACATCTATATATAATTTGGTTGTTCACCAAATGGATATTAAAACTACATTTTTAAATGGTGAATTGGAAGAGGAAGTGTACATGGAGCAATCGGAAGGATTTGTTGTTCCAGGACAAGAGCATAAGGTATATAAGCTTGTTAAATCTTTATATGGACTTAAACAAGCACCAAAATAATGGCACCAAAAGTTTGACAAGATTGTTTTAGCTAATGGCTATAAAATAAATGAATCTGATAAGTGCATATATAGCAAATTTGAAAATGGAAAAGGTGCCATAATTTTCTTATATGAAGATGACATGCTCATTTTTTGCACAAATTTAGAACAAATAGAAAACACAAAGAAATTCTTGTCAAACAACTTTGCTATGAAGGATATGGGTGTAGCAGATGTTATTCTTGGAATTAAAATAACCCGCAATGAAAGCATTATAGCTTTATCACAATCACATTACATTGAAAATGTGTTTAAAAAATTTGATCTTTTCAACTGAATACCAGCATCTACACCCATGGATCCTCAAATAAAATTAGTATTTAATGCTGGTAGGAAAATTGATCAATTGAAATATGCAAGTCTAATTGGTTGTCTTACGTGCATAATGACTTGTACAAGACCAGATATTGCATATGCTGTTGGAAAATTGAGTAGGTACACAACTAATCCAAGTAGTTTGCATTGACAAGCTTTGAATAGAGTACTTAGGTACTTAAAGAAAACTATTAACTATAGATTGTGTTATAATGGATATCCTTCAATTTTAGAAGGATATTCAGATGCTAGTTGGATTGCAAGTTTGGAAGCAGAATTTATTGATTAGCCGCTGCATCTAAAGAAACAGAATGGTTAAGAAATTTTCTTTATGATGTACCTTTTGGCCTAAGTCAATTTCACCTATTTCTATCCGTTGTGATAGTGAGGCTACTCTAGCAAAGGCATATAGCCAAGTATATAATGGAAAGTCTAGACACATTGGATTAAGACATACTTATGCCCGACAATTAATCTCTGTCTAAGTGATCACTATTAATTATGTGAGGTCAAGTGAAAATTTGGCGGATCATTTGACAAAAAGTCTTGCTAGAGATGCAATAAAAATGACCTCAAAAGGGATGGGACTCAAGCCCATTAATTAGAGTCACCCATGATGGAAACTCGACTCAACGCTTGGTATAACTCAAGTCTTGAGTTCAATGAGACAAAGTACACCATTAGTACATGACTGTTAGCACTATAAATAAATCCATCCTAAGATTAAAGTGCTAGGTACCCGTAATGATAAGGGAAGGATGAGTAATGTACTATTAATGGACCTATAACATAAATATGTTAGAGTGTTATAATTACGAGAACACTCTTGATGGGATCTACCCATGTGAGTGGAAGTGTGGCCGCTTCTAAGAGCTCAAGGGTTTGGCTCTGACAACACTCATGAAAAGAGGACACAGACACATGGTCATAATAGTGTCCCTAGATAATATGAATTGACCGATGTTGAAATCATTGTGTGAGATATGTTCGGTTAATCAAATGGAATAGCTGGTTCAAAGCTTAGTCTACCATGCAAATTCTATTAAATTTAACATATATTCTCTAAGTGAATGTTCAATCATAAGATACCTTCATTTATGCAATTGATTTCCAAGAATATCAAAATCTAAAATATTTTGAAAATGGGGGGAGATTGTTGGAATATTTTCAAATATTTATAGTAACTATAAATGAATTGGTGTAATTAATCAAAAGATTATATTGTTTGATTTTTTGAAAAAGAATTATAACTATTTAAATAATATTATTTAAATAGTTATAATATTTAATGAATAATTATGTGTTTATTTTAAAGACATTATTATTCGGAAAGACACCTATTGATGAAAGATGTCTCTATGAAGAGACATGAAAATTCCTATAAATAGGAATGAGGTTTCATTTGGAAAACACACTAACAAATTCTAAGTATTCTTTCTTACCTTCCTTTATTTTCTAATATTATTAGATTATTCTATAAAGTATTACTGTAGAAATCCTTTGTAGAAATTGAGTTTTTGTTATACATTGCTCAGTGCATAGTGGACTATTCTTGTTAGTGCAAAATGCAAATAGTCATTGGCTTCATTGTATCCTCGAGGTTAATTTGCTTGGAACTCATTTGCACACCGAAGATAGGTGGGGGCAAATATAACCTTAAAGATAGTGACTTGATACATGCCTTGGAGCCTTGTCCTTTTTCTTCTTTTACTGTTCGAGTTCTGTTCGTGTGTTCGAGATTTTCCTCACGGTGATTTGTACTAACACAAATGATAATAAAAACATACTTGAAAATATAATTTCTGACCTTAGCTTTATGATTTGTTTTGTGGTGTGTTTTGCTTCTATGTAGGTAGGGAATTTATACAATGAAAACGAATGAAGAAATGGGGGTAAAAATTTGTGAATATTTGCATTTAATATTTATTTCCGGTTTTCCATTTAGTTGCTTGTTCCATTTAGTAACCAATTTTAATGTTAGATGCTCTTATACTGTAATTACATATATTTAATGTACTCTTTATGTATAACAGGAAAGTAATAAGCAATACCTGGATTAAACATTTATTAAACTAGAAGGATTTGAACAACAAATCTACCATATTAAAAAAAGAACATGATTATAGATTTCAATCCCAACCTTCCATGTTTTAAAACTCAAAAAAATTGAAAAAGCGTGGGCCACCAATTAAATATTAATTTAGAAGGATTAGAACAACAAATCTACAATACTAAAAAAGGAACGTGATTATAGATTTCAATCCCGACCTTTCTCATATACATGTATTGTCATATGGATGTCACATTAGTAAATTTAATAAATGATACTTTTGTATTATGTTTGAGTGATTTAACAAATAATACAAATTCAAGAGCTAAAAGAAGCACAAATTAGATTAGGGCTAAAATGAAAATTTTTTATAATTAGAGGACTAAATAAGTCGTTGTACAATGTTTTTAAGTACAGTAAACATGTGATTTATTAAAAATATATATATCTTGCTGAAACAATAAAGAATATAAAAAATGCAATTTCTAACAATTATAAATAATAAATATATTACAATTGTATTTATAAATAAAACTTTAAATCAAAATATATAAAAATTATAGAAATTATGACAACACTAATTTGTTTTCCCTTCTCTTAAGTTAAATTTTTATAAATAAACAGCATAACAGAATTAGTTTACACCCGTTAATTTTTTTTGATAAAACACCCATTAATTTTATGTCCCCATAATATTACCTTAATATAGCATAATTATCATCTATAGTATTAAAATATAATGCATGTAATCTTTAAGGGTAAATCTTGGCATAGTAGATGTTATTTTAATGGAAAAGTTTGCAATTGCTTGTAATTTTTTTTTATGGTGGAGTTTTCGATAATATTATTGGTAATATCCAAACGTAAAATGTTGCCCATAATATATACTTTTAATAATTAATGCAATTCAATTAAAATATTAATATGTTTTTAATTTAGAGCATAAGTTACCATATTATTAATTTTTTACGAAATTCATTTTGGAATTTTTTATTCTCCAGCTTATAAATATTGCATCTCCAACAAAAACCAACACGTTAAGTAGGATAGGTTTTAAAATTTTAAATCATAATCGAAAATTATATTCTCAATATTTTATTCTTTTACATCTAACTATATTCTGTTTCAATTTATTTACTAATTTAATGAAATATTTTCCCAATATTATTAATATTAAAATTAATTTATTATCTACGGTAATCGAGTTACCGACAATGAAAGAAGAAACTTTTGCAAAGAGAACAATGTTTGATTCTTCAACCTTAACATTATGTTAGGGTGTCTATTAATCTACTTTCTTTTCCACATTTTAATAAATTTTTCATATTTAAATAAATATTTCAAAATTTGTTTCAATGGTTGAATCTTCAATTGTGATGTAAATTTTTCTTTGCTTCCTATATTTTGATTAATTGTATTATATTCTTAAAATTTGGTTTACAATCTTATTTATTTAATTTCAATAATATTATTGAAGACAAATTGATAAGAAAAAGACAGATCGGATAAAATAGTACGAAATCTAAGGTTTTTTATAAAACAAGACTGAAAAAATATCTAAATCCTTCGTAGCTAATCATTCATACAATAAAATTTTTATTTTTAATGTTAATAATATTTTACGCAGATTTCTCAATTTCTTAATGTGATGGTTTTTTATTACACTTTATAATGTGATTATTTTAAGTAGTTCTATAATTTAATTAATTAATTTTTTTAAAATGATTTTAAAATTTTAAAAACTAGTATTTATTTTAAACTTTATTATAAAAAAATTGTAAAATGATATATTTTAATTCATATATATAATTAACTTATGCAAACCACGAAATAAAGAAACTAGTATACATATGATATAGTAATTATTTAAAAAATATATAATGTTAAATGCATGACATATGGTGGAACTTTAAATTATCCGCATGTCAAAATTTTAACACTACACCAAAATAGGCTTTTAGCGGCATATTTTGTGGCGTTTGATGAACAAACGCTGCTAAAAATCGAGCATTAGCGGCGCTAAACCTAAAACGCCGCAAAAACCCGAACAACTAGTGGCGTTATTAAAAAAACACCGTAAAAGAACATCATTAGTGGCATTTATTTGTAAGCGCCGCAAAATACCTTAACCAAAACGCAGCGTTTGGTTTTGAGGTATATTAGAATTAGTGGCGTTTACGATAAAACGCCGCTAAAGAACAATATTAGCGACGTATTACAAAAAGCGCTGCAAATATCTTAACCAAAACGACTTCGTTTTGTTTCATTATTTGCTTTAGTGGCGCTTGGAAATAAACGCCGCAAATATTTCGGCAAGATGCTTTTCTTGTTTGGTGGAATGTTCGTTAAAACGACGCCACTTTTGTTTTCTGTATTGATATTAGTGGCGTTTTTGTCAAAAACGTCGCAATAATAGCCAATTAAAATTTTAGGTTTTACGGTTTAATATTTAAATTTTAACGTATACGGTTTAGCGTTAATGTTTTAAGGGTTACGATGCAAAGTTTTAGCGTTTCGGGCTTATGGTTTATACGAGTTTAATATATATATGCGCTATCACTACTATTCTCCTATTTGATCATAGTTTAAAAGAAGCAGGCGCATGAAATTCAATTTCACTAAATTTCAACTGTAGGAGACAATATTTCAGCATAAAAATTAATAATTAAGGTGATTGTTGCTAAAATCAATGGATACAATGTCGTTTATCATTCTTTCCGTTGAAACGCCCTTTCAAACCTGAGTAAATGCAATTTGTCTTTTTCTTCGACTATAAAGTTATAATTTATATTTTTGAGTTTTAAAATTTGGTTTAATATTCAAAAAATTTCGGGATCGATTGGATATTGAATTCGGATTTATAATATTCAAAGTAAAAACAACGCATAATTAGTAATGTATTGATTTCCAGACATCTCAAGGGTACTAAAATTTTTCTATGTATAACTTAGAGCATAAAATTAAAATTGTAAGACATTATTGGAATAGTGTCAATAATTTATAAATTGGAATGCCGATAGTAGTTAAATAATACATATATACTTACATATATAAAATGGAATTATTTTTTTATGATTTGTAAAAAAAAATGTTAGATCTGTGTCATAATTTTAAATTATTTTAATTGAAATGAAATTAATAATTTCATATTAATGCATCAATTTAAAATAATATCATAACATTTATCAAATTTGAAAATCCACTAAAAAAAGAAATAGTTATAAATATAGACATATAAAATATTATTAAAATTGAATAACTAGTGGCGTTTTAACTCAAAACGCCGCAAAAGGTAGGCTTTAGCGGCGTTTCTTTTAACTACGCCGCAAATAAATTTGCAAAACGGCTTCATTCTGCTTTCACTATATTCCTTTACTGGAATTTTCTGATAAAACGCCGCAAATATGTCTGCAATAGGACGATAAAACGACGCCGCTTTTGATTGGATCTAGTGGTATTAGCGGCGTTTTTTTGAAAAAGCGCCGCAAAAAAGAAATAATATATTACGATTTCCGGATTAATATTTATAAATAATTGTATGTGGTTTGGGGTTTTAGGGTTCGTTACACACTGTTTATTATCTTAGGATTACAGTTTTGACGATATGGGTTTAGAGTTTAGGTTTACAGCTCGGGGATTTGTGTTCAAGGTTTAGAGTTTACATTTTATATGTTAATATCAGGTTAGGCAATTTACGGCTTATAAGATAATGAAATTTAATATTTTAGGGCTTCAAGTTTATGGTTTATGATTTAGCATTAATTATTTATGGGTTATGATGTTGATTCTTGCGTTTCAGATTTAGGTTTTGTATGATTTATAGTTTAGGGTTTAATGTTGTGGCGGTTTTAGGGTTTTTTAATTACTATTTTGATACAGAAGTGAAAAAAAAATCGAATACCATGTTCTTTTCTTCTTATTATGTCATTATTAGGTTCAGAACCGACAGGGTTTAGGGAAACATATATATATGCATGGCACGATATCATGTATGATGAAACAGTTTAATATTGTGTACGAGGTAGCATACGTTATCAAGATTTGCTTAACTTAGAGCATAAAATTAAAATTGTAAGACATTATTGGAATGGTGTCAATAATTTATAAATTAGAATGTTGATAGTATTTAAATCATACATATATACTTACATATACAAAATGGAATTTTTTTTAAAAAATTGTACAAAAAAAAAGAATATGTTAAATCTGAGTCATGATTTTAAACTATTTTAATTGAAATGAAATTAATAATTTCATATTAATGCATCAATTTAAAATAATGTCATAACATTTATCCAATTTTAAAATCCATTAAAAAAAGAAATAGTTATAAATATAGACATATAAAATATTAATAAAATTGAATAATTAGTGGCGTTTTGACTCAAAAGGCCGCAATAGGTAGGCTTTAGCGGCGTTTCTTTTAGGAACGCCGCAAATAAATTTGCAAAACGGCTTCGTTCTGCTTTCACTATATTCCTTTACTGGTGTTTTCTGATAAAACGCCGCAAACTTATTTATCAATTTTAATATTGATGTGGACCATTTAGATTGAGAGTATTTATAAATTTGAATATTTATTAAATATGTATAACTGAATATTTATAAAATTATTAAATATGTATAATTCAAAAGAATATATTAAATTTAAAAGAATGTCATAACATTTATGATTTTAAAAATGTATTAAAAATAAAAAAACTTATAAATAATGTGAATATTTAGTGGTGTTTGGAACCAAAACGCCGGAAATTGTAATTTAAAAATTGAAGAAAACGACACCGTTTCATTGACGAGTATAGGGTTCAGTGGCATTTTATCTCAAAGCGCTGCAAAAAGCTGTTAGATTAGTGGCGTTTTCTTTTAAGCGCCACTAATATGTTAAGATTAAACTGCGTCGTTTTGAGGGGATATCGATTTTGGGGTATATCCCCGCACCCAGCCCCAATTCCCATCTCAAATCCCTAATCCCAGCGCAGCATCTCCCATTTCCCCCCTCCTCCGTTTTCTTCATCTTCTTCATCTCTTTCATCTTTCTGTTTGTGCGTTTCTCTTTATTGCAAAAAAAAAACCATTAAAAAGGCTTCATACGACATTCTATTTGTTGAAAACATTTAACATTATTTGCGGCAAAGAAGAGGGAGAACGTCGACGAACATCTTAAGGTTCGAATGCCCGCTTCTTCGTATTTATAGATTGGGTATTGTCGTATTTTTAATTTTCATTTTGCTTTCTTATTGGTTCAAGGTTTTTTCTTAGATTGGGTATTGTCGTATTTATAGATTGGGTATTGTCGTATTCTTCACATTAAGGTTAAAGAACATGATCTTTAGCGGCGTTTATTTTTTTAGCGCCGCTAAAGAACATGATTTTTAGCGGCATTTTTTTCTGTAAGCGCCGCAAAAGTTAGCGACGTTGTCGTTAGCGGCATTTTTTGTGGCGCTTCTTCAAGCGCCGCAAATTGATTTAGGGGCGTTAAAAAGCGCCGCTAAAGGCCTAAAAAAACGCCGCTAAAAACCTGTTCTGGTGTAGTGTAACCTTATGTTTCCAACCAAAAATAAAAATAAAAATAAAAATTAACCTTTCAAATGTTATAAAAACTTTAATTTCCAAATGTTATATATGAGATCACATTAAATGATGAAAGTATTAAACATAAAACCTTTTCAAATAATTGAAAATAATGCTTTCGGCTGTAGATACTTATGGAACTTCAAATATCAAAACATCGAATTACAAGGTACACTACTCCAATATTTTCCTTGGTTGGAACTAGCACACTGCACCAATATGACTTTCTCGAGTTGGAACGCCACAAAGGAAAGGAAAATTAGTGGTGCACAAAAGATTACAAGGTACAAAGCAGCCGCAAATAACAATATTTTCCTGAGTTGGAAAAGAAAAAATTTATCGGTGAATATTTTATTTTAATCAAAATGTTTGTGAAAAGCTTTAATCAGAGTCATGGTGTTATATGGAAGCTTTTGATAGCCTGTTTCACTCTAACAATGGCCAGTTAGCTTGGCTTAACCTCATTCTCATATTGTCTAAAGATAATTTAATGGGAAGAATACCCGAAAAGATAAAAAAGAAACCTATTTCATTACGTAGGCATTTGTAAAGAGTACCATAAAGCACTTAAATGGTCATGTAAGGAAGTGTTGAGATGTGTGAGTCATCTTTAAGCCTTCTATGTAAGATTAAAGTAGGGTAAATTACATCACAGCGCATTTAACTATTTAATTTTTTTAATTTAATCAATTTTATATTTTTTTATTCTCTCAACTATCAATTTTTTAAATTGGAAATTCAACTAATCAACTGAGTTTGTATTTTTTATTATTACAAGTCATTTTCTCACTTTTAAAATGGTGTGATTATTATGAAGACGGGATGAAAACTTGTCCATCTCTGAAAATTTTTTATGATTTTTATGAGATGTGACATGTCCAATGCAACACATATAGTTAGTGATTGAAAACATTTAAGTCACGCGGGAAGAAAAAGATGAGAGACACGGGATTGGCTGGAGAGGAGGGTATTTTTTTTATTTAATATTAATATATATTTTTACATATTTTTAAAATTTCTTGATATAATTTTAACCAAATATTTTTATCTATTTCTTTGAATTTTTTAGAATTAAAATCAAATTAAAAATATTTGTAAATTTTAAGGGTTAATTTTTTTAAAATAATGACTAAATTGATTTAATAGCTAAAAGTTGAACACTAAATTTGTTATTATATCGATTTTTTAGTTGGCATGTCACCATTCCGTTAAATACTTAATGGCACTAAACTGAAATAGACAAAAAAAAAATCTCAACCAATTTAAAAATATTGATAGTTTGATAATTAAAAAAGAAACAAGCTCGGCCACTGGATTTTAAAAAAGAAATTGATAATTATATAATTAAAAAGGAAAATAAACAATAATTGGATAACCAGATGTAGATTGGCCTATATTATAGAAGATTATGAATTTTCATTTTTGGTGCTATTAGTAAAAGTGGTCATTATGCGAATCGATAAAATTTTCGATTGTAGATTCTGGTGTTAGATTTGTCTCCCGTATGTAAAATAGAAAATATATATTATATTTCAACACGTTTAAAATAGGGTAGTATGCGTTAATATTGTACTTATGTTGGAAATTGGTTCACGCATAATTAAAATGGCACTTTTGAGGCCAAAATAATATATTTTATAGTTTTAATTTAATATAAAATATTTTGTCTGATATTATATGGGTTCAAACTTATCATTTGTCTCATTCCCTCTCGTATTGTAATGAATAAAAAAATATTAACATATTTGAAATTAATTGTAGGCTAATGACAAATTTTTCTTAGACAAGGTTTTTGATGTAAAAATTTTGAAAACCCAAAATTAATGATTCCCTTGTACCTTGTGATTAGAGCTATGAGTTGGTGAGTATAGGTTGGATTAAATAAAATATTTTTGTAATGAAATTTAAGTTTAAAAAGTGGTATCAGTACATGAATTAATACATTAACTGTGATGTTTATTCATCAATGTGTTTATGCACACTTATGGTTTATTTTTGGTCATTCATGAATTTGAAATTCATGAACTATGTGTAGGTGTCATAGGTTGTGTATGGGAGTTCGCAACCATGTCACAATTGTGTGATCCATCATGTTTAAGGGAGATTATTTTACCCAATCAAACTGGCCTGTTGCTTGAAGAGATCATCTACAAAGTAAGATCAAGTCAAAGATATGCAATCTTAGAGATATGATTTGTAGATAGCTTTTAATCCTAGCCATTGATGTACTTTAATCCGTATCATTGATTTTGGGGAGGTTCAACTATAAATAGAGGCATTTCCCCCTCATTGTAAATAATTTACTAAGTAATAGAATTTTTGAAAGCATTCTCTCAAAACTCTCTCTTGTGTTCTTAGCTCTTTTGTTGTTTTGTTCTTATATTTCAAATTCTTTCATCTTTGTTCTTAGTTGGTGCCTTAAAAAAGAATTTTGTTTGATTTTCAATTGTTGGAGTTAGGCTGACTTAGGTGTTTTTGGAGGAAGAAAACCCTAAAACCCACACAGATTGTGAGGCAAAAATCTAAATCTGTGATAGTTGGTATCTGAGCTAAGGTTTCAAGGGCACCGTTGGAAGATGTCAAAAGAAGATGCCGAATATGTTAAGCCAATGGAGACTAGTGGGAGGGCTAGAAAAGCTAGTCGATCAAGGGACATGTTGTCGGCTTTGGAAGATCGAGTAGTGACTTTCAAGGAGTCTATGGGGATGCCAAAGAGAGGCTCGATGAAGTCGAGAGGGGACTTACTGATGGGTTGCAATCAATGAAGGAGCAGCTCAGGGACTACGTGTTAGAGTCTCTCGATTCCGTTGAGAACAAGCTAATCGATAGGGGTGATAACCTAGAGGCTATGATGACGACCTTGAAAGAGGAGATTGCAGAGCTCAAGGGTGAACTCACAATCTACAAGGCTGTTTTGGGCAATGGAGGGTTAGCTGTACACCCAAGCCTAAAGAATTCAAGGGGACAGGGTCTGCAAGAGATGTGTAACACCCTATGCCCGACCTAATTGTCGGACCCGAGCTATAGGATGCTACAACAGTAAACCTGAATCTTCACAATCGATTTATTTGATAATACTAAATAATTAATAAATATAAGTTAATTCAATGTTAAACATGCATTACAATCAAAACTGTGCCTTAACCGGGCTTACAAAAGCCTTCAAACAAGTTTGAAACTAAATCGGGACTTGTAACACTCATATCCCGTTTCTGTCACTAGAATAAGGTTACGACACATATTAGGACTTCTTATAACAATTGGCATCAAAATATCAAATAAATTCCATTAATATGGATATGTTCAAAAAGAAATGAAGCATATATGTACGGGCTTTCAAGGCTCCAAAAATAGTTTACGAATAATCGGGGACCAAATCGGAACAAATTAGGACATTTCAAGCAAAACTGAAAAAATTTCACCTATAGGGATCACACGGCCGTGTGGCTATTCCACACACTTGTGTGGCCATCCCACACGCCCATGTGCTGAATCGTATGCCTGCTTGTATGATTCACTAACTTGCGCCATACGCCTGTGTCTTGGCCCGTGTGCTAAACCGTGTGAACCCTGCACCTAACATGCCTAGACACATGCTTGTGTGTGACACACGACCGTGTGGCAGCCTATGCCCCATGTTGTGTGCACCATTAATTGACCTAAAACTTTCCCTTTCCATACCCAAATGCTTGTGTACCTAAACATACTAAAAGTACATGCATACAAACCTTTAAAGTACATTCAGATATGCTCAAAATATGGCAAAGCAATTAGTCTAAGTGCTAAACCAATGTGTCATCAATAACACCACAACTCAAACACCTAGATAATTCATTACTTTAAATTGACATACAAGTCACAAATGCACATCCAAGGTCTTTCTTCCACTACCCAAAATGCCTTACTCATTTCATACTCAAACCATACCAATTTTCAACTCATTCAACAAACTTGCATATGCTACAACATGACTCAAGTTACCAAACATGTACTTACCTTAGACACAAAACTCCAAGCAACCAAGTTATACGACAATTTACACATAATCAGTCAAAAAACATATTCAACAACCCTATTACATGCCATATAAGCCAAGTTGTTTTAAAATCTACCAAAGGGTCCTTGAGATAGTGTGATTCTACAGGTTGATCCGGTTTCCAGCCCCAAAATGTAATCTACAAAACACAAAACAGAACACATGTAAGCTTAATGAAAGCTTAGTAAGTTCGCCAAGTTAACGATAAACCTTACCAACAAACTTAATAGTTCAATTATAAGAAATAAAAACATAATCCTTGTACACGCAGTTCACAATAGGTGAATATTATACAGTACCATAACTCAAATTCTTTCGATTTCTGTAAGGCATGATCTCAATTCAGTAAGCATAGAATCTCGCTCATTTGAGCTAGTTACAAAGTTTGATCGGTTCACGAGGCTGTTCACACAAGCTATCGAGAATTCGTAAAAAATGTAGGATCTCAGCCATCGTAATGATCCGTTTCATCAGAACAGAGTATTCAATCATTTCACTAGTTCACAATGCTGCTCACACAAATTGTCAAGAATCTACAACATATACAGGATCTCAGCCATCGAACGGTCTATATCATCATAATAGAATAGCCATTTAATTCACCAGTTCACGATGCTGCTCACACAAGTTGTCAAAAATCCAAAACATATGCAGGATCTCAGCCATCACAATGGTGTGTATCATCAGAACAAAATATTCATTTAGTGTTCACTGGCTCAAAGCTTGATAACTTGCCAGTTGATCATTTCTTAGATATTTTCAATCAATCAATTATTAAGCAAACTATGAATTTAATTATATGACAAAGAATGTATAAAAAGAATCATTATATCATAGAAATAATAGTACAAACTTACCAGACTGATTTGCAGTAATAGCCAAAGGTATAGAGACCATTTAGGAACTTCTCTATGCCTCGATTTTCAATCTATTCTTAATACAAAATATTAATTTAATTTAATTAATAGAATCCAACAGTAAAATTAACTCTTTTTTATGCATTTAAGTTATTTTTGAAATTTTTACAGAATTGCCCCAAACGTTTTACTTTTATGTAATTTAGTTTTTAAACCCCAAACATGCAAATTAACCATTTTTACCTAAAACCCAGTACAACTGAAATGTTAATGGTCTCCTAAAAGCCCTTATTTGTAATTATTTCACCTCAAGCACAAGAAATTTTATCATTTTGACAATTTAGTCCTTAAACGTTAAAATCATCAAAATTTACTTTACAAAATAATCCAATCTAAGAACAAGGTTTCATAATCTATCATAAACATTCAAGAAATGACTCAACTCATTAATGGAAACTTTTATAATGTTTAACAGTTTTACAAATTAGTCCTTAGGTTAGTTAGATTAAGCTAATACGAGCTCAAAAACATAAAAATTACTAAAATCAGGTGAGATTTCACTTACCTATCATGAAATCAAAGCTTGGCCGAAGCTTCCCATGCCCTAGCCATGGTGTTTTGGCTTTTTACCCATGAAGAAGAAAGGAAAATGAAAATAATATCTCTTAATTTCTTTAATTTTAACTTTAATTTTTAATTTTTCTAAATTACCCTATTAATATAACTTGTAAAACTATTAAATAATGTCCATAAATGTCCATAATATAAGTGTCTGGTATAATTACCAACCAAGGAAGGTTTAACTGCACAACTGGTCCTTCAATTATTTTAAATTTTAACTAAACAAACTAAAATTTTAATTTAATCCTAAACTAATTAGTACTAAATGAGCAATTAGCCCAAAAGTTAGTGGATTATAATCATGTCACCACCGCTTGGACTTTTTGACCATGGTTTAATTACATTTTAGTCCCTTTACTAGTTTAAATCTATAGCAATTAACTTTTACCTCTTTTACAATTTAATCCTTTTATTGTAATTAAGCAATAAATTTTCAAAATTACCGAACTAAACTTCAATTCACATATAATAAGACTCTATAAATATTTAGTAAAAATATGTACGGCCTTAAATTACAGAAACGAGATCCTAATACCTTGTTTTCAATAACCACTTGACTTTTGAACTGAACTACTTATAGAAACTTTTAATTTAATTAGTTAAAAATCCAAAAATAAAAATTCAATACAAAATTATTATTGACTCGTATTATTTAAATATTAATTATATGAACTTGCTCGTCAGATTTGTGGTCCCGATACCACTATTTTCGACACAATTGAAAAATGAGTTGTTACAAGATATGGACAAATTCTTGTGGGGAGTGGAGCAAAACTTCCATGCTAAAGGCATTATGGACAATGCCACTAAGGTAAATACTACTACTATGTATTTCACTGACATTACTTTGTTGTGGCGGCGTCGTAGGTCAACAGACGTGAGACGTGGTGGGATCGAAATTGGGACTTAGGATGAGTTCTAGAGTGAGTTCAAAGGATAGTTTTCTCTGGAGTATGTCGAGGATAAAGCTCAGGAAAAGTTACGCCGGCTTACGTAACAAGGCACAGTGAGGGAGTATGTGCGAGAATTTAGTGAACTCATGCTTCAAATCTTGGATATGGGCAAAAAAGAGGCATTATTTTCTTTTATGGATGGATTGAAGCTATGGGTGAAGCAAGAGTTGCTACGTTGAGGACTTCAAGAGCTTACCAAAGCCATGTTTGTAGCAGAATCTTTTGTTGAGCTGGGTTCAAGGAAAGACAAGCCTGAGTCTTCCAAGCCTAAATTCAAATTAAGGGGTAATGGTGGGGGGCACAAGGACAAGTCCACTAAAAATTAAGATGGTAAGGTTCAAAGATCGTGGGATAGGAAGAAGAATGGGCCTTTAACTTGTTTCCTTTGTGATGGTCCACATATGATTAAGGACTGTCCAAAAAAGGTCACTCTTTTTGCCATGGAAACAAATGATGAGGAAGACAAGACAACCAAAAATCTAAATTCGATACTAGAGGTGTCGAAGATAAGACGAGTTGTGGGCTGGTGATTATAGACATCACTGTGGAGGGCAGAAGATTGAATGCGCTTATTGACACATGTGCGTCAGATTTGTTCATGTCCGAAGAGACTGCTCATGATCTCGGGCTCAAAATAGAGAATGAATCCTATTGGATCAAGACTGTCAATTCTAAAAGTGTTAAGATAGAGGGTGTGGCCAAAAGAGTTGAGATCCAACTTGGTGAATGGATTGGTAAAGACACCATTAAGGTAATACTACTTGATAACTTTGACTTTGTGGTTGGATTAAGCTTTCTTGATCAAATTAATGCGAGTGTTTTTCCTTCTTGCAATTATATGATGATATCAGACCCAACCATCAATATATGGTACAAATAAAAAGGAAATGAGGTTTGGAAGGAAAAACATTATCGGTGATCCAATTTGACAAAAGAGTCCATAGAGATGAAGCTTCTTACATAGCCACATTGAAGGCCGAGGAAGTCTTTAAGCCCGCTGGTGAGAGTCCAAAAGAAGTGAGCCAGTTATTGTGGTCTTTCAGAGATGTGATGTTTGCAAAGTTACCTAAAGAATTACCACCAAAGAGGGAGGTGGATCATATGATTGAGTTAGTGCCCAACTCGGAGCCATCAGTGAGGGCTCCATATCATACGTTCTCGCCAGAATTAGAAGAACTATGAAAATAGTTAAATGATCTCTTAGATGCGGGATTCATTAGACCATCTAAATTTTCATTCGGCATGCCAATATTATTCCAAAAGGAGCACGATGAGACATTAAGGATCTGCATCGATTATCGAGCCTTAAATAAAATTACTGTGAAGAATAGATACCCAATTCCCCTTATTACTGATTTGTTTGATCAACTTGGTAGTATGAGATGATTCACCAAGTTAGACTTGAGATCGGGGTACCATCAAGTTCGAATAGCTGAAGGGGACGAGCCAAAGACAGCCTGTGTGACACGTTATGGTTGTATAAGTTTCTTGTGATGCCTTTTGGGCTAACGAATGCTCTAACCATATTTTACAGCCTTATGAATAAGGCACTTCAACCTTGCTTAGATTGTTTTATGGTTGTTTATCTTGATGATATTGTGGTATTTGAGGGAGGTATTACAAACCTTGTGGGTGAATGAACTATATGTCAAAGAAGAGAAGTGCCCATTTTCCCAACGAGAGGTTTCATGCTTAGGCCACATTGTTGGAGGTGGGAAGATCCGAATGGATCAGAGAAAAATTTAGGCTATTGTTCAGTGAGAGCCACCAACCAAGGTAATAGAGTTGAGATCTTTGATTGGGTTGGCAAATTACTATTGGCGCTTCATCGAAGGCTACTCCAAAATTACCGCACCCTTGAAGGACATATTGAAAAAGGGTAAGGTATGAGATTAAGATCCTCAATGTAAGAAGGCCTTTAACCAATATGAGATTGAGATCCTCAATGTGAGAAGACCTTTAACCAATTGAAGCAAGTAATGAAGAGGGAGCCCGTACTTGCTTTGCCAGATTATTTGAAGTCGTATGAGGTACGCACGGATGCATCATATTATGCCCTTGGGGGATTACTGATGCAAGATGGGCATCCAATTTCTTTTGGGAGTCCAAATCTTAATGAGATGGAGTGGAGGTAAACGGTCCAAGAAAAGGAGATGGCCGATGTAGTGCATTGCTTGTGCAAATGGAGACATTATTTACTAGGTTCCAGGTTTGTAGTCTTTATCAATAATGTTGCCAACAGTTATTTTCTAACCCAAAAAAAGTTGTCTCTCAAACAGGCTCGTTGGCAGGATTTTCTTGCAGAATTTGATTTCACAATGGAGTATAAGTCGAGGAGTACCAACACTCTAGCTGATGCATTTAGTCAAAAGATGGAGTTTGTGGCAACTAGCCATCCTGATGGTTCCCTATTGGAGTGCATTCAAGAAGTATTGTCTCATGATCCCATAGCCAAAAACTTGATCGAGCTTGCCAAGGAGGGGAAAACGAGGAGATTTTGGCTTAAGGGAGAGTTTCTGTACACTCATGGGCACCGTCTTTATGTGCCTCTGGAAACACTGAAATTTACACATTTTTAAATACCCTTTTTAACGTAAAATCATATAGTTTCGATAAAATTCTTTTCGAAAAAATAATTAATTTTTAAAAAATAATTAAAGTGCACTTAAAATATGAACATGTTGAATTTTAGTTAATTTTATAATTAATTTTGATGAATTTTGGTTATTTTTGACAGATTTGCACAAATGGCGAAAAATGGCTCGGCAAACACTGCTAGAAGCACAAAACAGAGAAGCAATCTGAAGTATCGAGGCAAACTAATTTTTAGCCTCAGACTATCCAAAATTATATGTATTAATTCATAAGATAATTAATTTTAATTTATATCCAATTTAATTTGGGTTAATAAATTATCTGAGTGAACCGAACCGACCAAGAAATGGACAGCCCAAAAACCATCCCATGAGTTGACCCAAATCAGCTTATTATTTGATTATTTAAGCTTGCAAAGAGGCCATTGAAGACTTGTTCAAGTTGCATTCAAACCCCTCCACAATTGGTGGCTTTATAGATTTGCCCCAAGCCTAAATTAGCAAAGTTGAAACTATCAACCTTGCCACATGTGTGGCTAGCCAAGGGAGGGCTCTTTGGCTGGTAATTTTAGTTATTTTTAGCAGCCCTCCTCAGCTATAAAACCCCCCTTAGGCTGGTAATTTTAGAAACACACCTCAAGCATTCACATCTTTTCTCTCTTCTCTCCACTTTCTCTCTTCTTTTCCATTCAAAAATTCCCTTGCTCTCTTCTTGATTTCTCCTTTTGGGAAAGGGGCATTCATAGCTATTTGGATAAACAATTAAGTGTTCATAGTAGCCTTGGTCGACGAGGGCAACGGAGAAGGAAGAACGGAGCAACTAGTTAAGCCACAGAAAAACACCGGATTTGATTTTGATTCCCTATCTTTTTAATTTTTGTTGTTATGCTGAACATATCTATGAATATTTATGTTGTTGGAATGGTTAATTTAATCAATTTAGCTTGAATTTAATTTGTGTTAGGTTGATTGCATTTCGTTTGTTAAAATTATTAAAATTGTTTTATGTTGTTATAGGCCTCGGTAAGATGCTTGATTAAGTAAAATCATGACTAAGTTATTCTTCCATTACAATTGTTAGGTAACTAATGAATTAATTATTTAAACGGATTGAAATTGTAATTAATAGACACAGTACTTAATCAGTGCATGTTTAATCATCTAAGGTAGCTGAGGGTTAGATTAGCAACGGTATCTGACGATACATTTGCCTTGCATAACTTGCAAGATTATTGTGATTAAACTGTTTCAAGGTAAGGATACTTTGTTACCTCACATAGTCTTTTATGTGCTTATTAGATCGAGTTAATTATTTGAATTGACATAGGGATATGTACAAGAGATTATTTCGATTTAATAAGTATGTATGTGCAATAACATATTTGCCTATTAATATTTGTTTAATCGGTTGAATTGGCATAGGGATATAGTCAAGAGATAAATGGATTTTGGTAGGTGAGTATGTTCATAAGTTAGCAAATTACCAAGTTACCGTGAACTTATTCGTAACAATATAAACATGAGTTTAATAATTCTAAGTTAAGAAATGTAATTAATCTAAAACAATTATGTCATCTTGATTAAAATTGTATTTTGAAATTGTGCATTTGAGATTTATTTATTTAGTTCACTTACTTTAAAATCTTAGTTTTTAATCACCCTCTTGAACACCAAAGTGTTTTAAATAGCATTCATGAATAATTCTTTTCATAGTCCCTGTGTGTACGATAACTCGACATTTACTTGTCACTTTATTACTTGTTGCGATTGTGTCCACTTGCACATTTCCGTCGTTCCAACCTCATTATGGGAAATTGTAAAAGAAAGTCATGAATGAGTGTCATGATTCGAGATGGGCTGGCCACCTAAGAATGTACAGCACCTTAGCCCTTTTAGAGGATCGCAACTATTGGCCTCACATGGGTGATGATGTGGAGACCTATGTGAAAACTTGTCTAATATGCCAACAAGACAAGGTTGAGTTGAAGTCTCCGGTCGATCTGTTACAACCCTTGCCGATTCCGGAAAACCATAGGTGAGTGTATCCATGGATTTTATTATTGGTTTGTCTAAGTCTGATGGTTTTACAAGTATTTTTGTTGTGGTGGACAGGTTTTCGAAGTATGCAACATTCATTCCAGCAACTAAGGAGTGCTCTACTGAGGAGTTAGCTCGCTTGCTCCTTAGACACGTGGTGAAATATTGGGAGTGCCACTATCTATCATTAGTGATCGAGACGAGTGATTCACGGGCCGGTTCTAAACGGAGTTCTTCAAGTCAATGGGATTAGGCTTGAACTTTTCCACTAGCATGCATCCGCAAATCGAACGAGTGAATGCATTGTTGGAGATATATCTTTGGCACTATGAAAGTGCCACACAAAGGAACTAGCCAAGGTTGTTGGATGTGGCCCAATTTTTATACAACTTACAGTGAAGTGGGGCCATGAATCAAAGTCCTTTCGAGATAGTGATAGGCCAACACCACTCACACCCAACGCTATTATGACCCATTATACAAGACCAAATCCAATGACTTATAGATTTGCAAAAGATTGGCAAGAGAAAAATGTCTTAGCCAAAGATTGTCTACACAAGGCGAGTAACAAGAAATGGGCAGATCAGAATTGAAGGGATGTGCAATTTCAGGTTGGTGATTCAGTTCTTGCTAAACTACACTTGATTTTGCGACATAATGGTTTGCATAAGGGGCTTATGTGGCTGTATAAGGGACCCTTCCGAGTTGTGAAAGGAGTAGGCAAGATGGCCTACAAGCTCGAGTTACTGACAAAACTCAAAGTCCACTCAGTGTTTCATATAAGTATGCTTAAGCCATTCCATGAGAACCAAGAGGATCCAAATCGAGGAAGTCAGAACGAGCACCAATAGGAGTAAAGGTCTCTTACGATCGTGAATTTGAAAGCATCGAGGCAGACTGTGTAATAAGACAAAAGTACTATAGGCCGAGGCATGAGTACCTAGTGCGATGGAAGGGAATTCCCGATAGTGAAGCAAGTTGGGAACCTTCTGAGGCTTTATGGCAATTCTAATGCAGGATAGACCAGTTCCATGAGGAGGACGTGATGGAGGAGTCGCTAAAATAGGTGGGGGAGAATTTCATGGGTTGCGCATGGGATCCTACAACCATGGCACAATTTTGTGATCCATCATGTTCAATGGAGGTTATTTGTCCCAACCAGACTGACCCGTTGCTTGGAGAGATTGAAGGCTCATCTAAAAAGTAAGACCAAGTCAAAGATGTGCAATCTTACAGGTAACTTGTAATCTTAGAAGATATAATAAATGTAATATTAGATATAAGATTTGTAGATAGCTTTTAATCCTAGCCATTGATGTACTTTAATCCATGCCGTTGATTTTTGGAAGGCTCAACTATAAATAGAGGCCTCTCCCCCTAATTGTAAATAATTCATTCAGTAATAGAATTCCTGAAAGCATTATCTCAAAACTCTCTCTTGTGTTCTTAGCTCTTTTTTTGCTTTATTCTTATATTTCAAATTTGTTCATCTTTGATCTTCGTTGGTGTCTTAGAATAATTTTGTTTGATCTTCAATTATTGGTAGTTAGGCTGACTTAGGTGTTTTTTAAGGAAGAAAACCCCTAAGGCTGCACGGATTGTGAGGCGAAAATCTAAGTCTATGATATAGGAATCTAGTACCTTTAGTCTAGCTATTTCATTTATGTATTTATAATTTTTCAAATAAATTAGTTTAATAAAATATACATCAGTATCGTTAATATCTTTCGTATATTGTCATTAATGGTTTTTGTACACAAAGCAAAATGAAAATAAGTATTAACTCACCGATTATTTAATTCTTAACTAATATTAAAAGATATTATGTGGTTAGATCGTATTACAAAAAGGTAACTTATATTAGTAGATAATATAAATATGTCCTTAATCTAATCAGAATTAAGCAAATCTATTGGAAGAATAATATGTCATCTATCAAATCCAATTAGGGAGATACCTTGCCTTGGATGTCGGACTGGCTGATTCCCAGAAGACAAAGACATAAATGTGATTGACTACACTGCCAGCACATCAAACATGACCCAAGTAAAATAGATCCTAAATCTATTTATGGATTTACTCATTTGTGGCATTCATAATGTGACATACCTTACTTCGGAGTGGATAATGAACTACACATACATGACTCAGATACTATAACCTCCCAAACCCAGCCTAGACGTTATGGCTAGATTGAGTAGGCTACATTAGCCATCGAAATGGTTAGACTAACTTACATTAGTTTTGAAGACTTTAAATAAACTTATTTTAGAGAAAACTGTAATTGTACTTTGAGTTAGCTTTAAAGCATTCATTCATTAGGTCGTGTATGCTTTGGATTCATTTTCTTGTTTATAGAGTTGTTTTAGAAAACAAATTTTCTTGTCGCTCTTCTATTAAAAAGAACTCGAAGTCAAACTAATGTAGAAGAAAAACCATTTTTCAAGTCCTTTTGAAAAAATTGTTGCCTTATCAATTTGTTTTTCAAAAACAATTTTGTTGCAATGTAGTGGAAACTAGGGAACAATATCAAATTTTGCTTAAGCTCGATATCATGCATTATCCGGTTATTATGCTTGAGTAATCCATGCATGCAAAAATCCCCAAAAGAAAAGTTACCAATCAACAAACCAGAAATAATTAAAAATTACAAGCCAAAACTGATAAAGACTTAATAATACTTAATTAAAAAAATAAAATCTGAGGTCTAAGTTGATTCTCCAAATGCCGAGTCTAGTCCTAATTTTGAGGTTTACCTGAAAAGTTAAGCACTATTAGAGGGGTGAGCTTATGACAAACTCAGTGTGAGTCAAATAATTATTTAAACAAACATAAATATCAAATATAGTGAAACAAATTAGCTTTAATAGAAGAAAACAGAACCATCATAGGAATTTCATATCGTTACATAGCCATTATCAAACTGATGTCAAACGGTGTATGAGCATAAGTCATCATTCATTTGAGTAACAATCAATAATTTTGATACCATTCAATACAACAAAATACAATACATAACAAAAATAAATAACATTTGAATATGTCGTGCACATGATGCAATGCAAAAAGGTTCCTACCCATACCATCCGCTACACACCACGAGTTCCCCAGAACCAGTCTGCCAAACTCCAAAACATTATGAGCATATCTTGGATATCAAATAGTGCGATACAATTGCCAATCCCCTCGGTACTCCAGGTACAGTGCACTGACTATGAATAATGCGGACTTAATACGCCGCCGGTATTCCACGGAACTGCTCCGTCTACCACAAAATCCTAACCCAATGCAGATGTCCTCAATACTTTTCACATTCATTTGACATGCTCAGCATGTCCTCAATAATCACATACTTTCAGTAAATGGGAACAGTGTTCCAATCTTTCAAATTACCATTGAGTTGGTATTAATCAATATCGTTCAATTTCACATACTTTACAGATTTTCATTGTGCATAAATAACACCCTTTTCAATACACAATATAACAAATAGCTCATGTGTTTAAATCATAGATAAGCTTAATATCTCAACACATTATATCATTCAGTCAAACATTATCATATATCATAACTCAAATATGCAATTACAAACTCAATCAAACATCCATACTATCAAACTTGCAATTTTGCCAACATGTCAATCTTTTAAGGCTCAAAACATACCTGGTTCGGCCACTCGCAAAATCAATAATTTGGCTATTAAGACAATCCAATCAACAACCTAATTTATCATATATAACATTATATTTAACATTTTCAAACAATTCTATGAGTTTAGGACCCACACCTTATTTTTTGCTTCCTCGTAGCACACTATCGAATCTTTCAATTTTCCTTAATAATTCCTTAAACGAACCTAAACCAAAATTCAGTATGAGTTCAATCAATTTACCATTAAACCAGCCTTAAAAAACCCACTTATGTGTTCAAATCAATCATTGGAATTATAACTATTTTATGAATCCAAACTAGTTAGATTCCTTACACTATATCAAAGCGGACCGTACGTACAATCGTTCTTCGCCTTTACGGATGATTTGGGGCATTTGGGTCAGCACCAAATTTAATAATATACTAGAAAATCAGTAGCTAATTAATGTTTAAATTCCTTCATTTAATCAAATCATAACCTTTACCCAACAACTATGTCGAAATAACAAACTAGTTACCCTTAATTGCACTTACGCTTCACGATTTGTGGGATCCGAATAGCCAATCGATCAAGAACGTTTTTTCCCACTTGAAATTGGTTTAAAAGCTGATTAGGAGGGTTAAATAACCCAAATTAATGCTGGAAAAATATAGGCAAGAACCAATAAACAAAACAACCCATTTTCTTGCCCATAGGTGCACGCACCACCACTCGCGATGGCCAAAATTAGGTCTGAAGTTTAAAAAAGTTTAAGATTTCATTAAAATCTGCTAAAACACAATTGAAATCATTTAAAATCCATAAAATTTCAGATGTAAAAATTTAGGTTTTTAATGGAAAATATTAATTAAGAAATTGAAGAGAGATGAAACCTTACTCGAGTTAGTCAAGAGAAACGACAATAACACTTTCTTGGAAATGTTCGGGATCGATCTTGGAGTTCAAAAATTCAGATTTGGAGCTGATTTTAATGAGAAAAAAATTACAGTAATATGGTGGAGAATATGTTAACAAATCTTATGGCAAAAAGAAGAAGAAGAAAGAGATGGTAAAACTAGGTGTAGGCGACGACAACAATGAGAGAAAGAAAGAAAATTGAAGAGAAAAAAGGAGAGGAAGAGGGTGAACGGCTTGGGTAGGTAAAATTTGAATGAAAGGCTAAAAATTATAATAAAAAGTTATATTTATACTTAGGGTTCAAGGGTATGGATGGCACACACATTAAAAAAAAAGGATTTTGCAAATTTTAATTATTTCACAAGGGAAAGGATTCTAACTTGGGACCTTATTTTATTTCCATGCTTTCTCATATTTCTTTTAACCATTATAATTTTTCCTCATTCTTCAAATAATTTTGCAATATTTATTTTAAAAACAAGGCATGTTGTATATTAGGGTTTAAGGCAAAATTTGCAAAATAATAAAAATGGTGAGAGAGAAGGGATTTAAACTTGGGTTTCAAGAAACGTTTCACTAACACTTAACCAACAAACCAATACCTCATTTATTTCCTAAAAATGCATAGATAATCTTAAAAATTAAGGCTTGACCATACTCTCTCGATTCTCAAACCTGATTATACTAACCCCCGATTTTTGGGATGTTACAATTCTCCTTTTCTTAAGGAAATTTCGTCTTATAAATTTTCTTGGTCATAAAATCTGTTACCCCTTTTTCCTTCAAACCGGGCCACCAAGCTTTCGTTACGTAACTCTGATTCTAACACAATTCCAGACAATATGTCTCCTTAAATTCCTAACATACATCTTACAGATCTAATTACATAAACGTTATTAACAAATTCCCTTACACGAATTCCCAATGTTAACAGAAACTCTACTGACTTACACTTACCACAATATCTAAAAATCGAAACATTAGCTGATCAACAGTTTCTCAAATAATAACTATTACAACCTTTCATTGACGTCTGGCTAAAGGTCGCGAATTTAGAGCAGTGGAAGCAGACTCTCTCCTTTTTTGAAATTTAATCTTGTCCTTTCTCTCTCACTCTAAGCATTTACTCTCTCCTTCCATATTAGTCCTTCCAACCATAATCTTGAAAACTTTTTTTAAGACTTCTAATATTGCTTGGGACACTGCATTATACCCAACCTCTTGGTTTTATGCTTTACAAATAAGTGCAATCATGATGTCATTTGTCTCAGGGTTAGACACAATTCCTTGATAAGCAAATGACACAAATTGGGTAGCTCAACGGTGAGCCCCATTGTCCCTCATTCTACGGTTGTTCATTATGTATCCTACGATCTTAAATTTGATCTATAATTTCAGAAAAAAATAATCACTAGCTAACTTCCATCAATTTTCAGTTTCCTATCTTATAGTTTCCTATCTTTCCTATGCCAACCGTCATCGAAGTCTTAGACCTGATTTTCTTTGTAGAATATCATTTTCAAAATTCTCTGCGGCTTGTTTTTCCCATATTTCCCCTTTTCCATGTATGCATGAATGCAGACTTACTTAAGTAGATTTAAAAACTCAGCTTGAGGTTTTGAACCAAGGCTCTGATACCACTAAATGTAACCTTCCAAACCCAGCCTAGATGTTATGGCTAGATTGAGAAGGCTACATTAGCCACTGAAATGGCTAAGCCAACTTACGTTACTTTTGGAGACTTTAAATAAATTCATTTTAGAGAAAGTTGTAGTTTTACTTTGAGTTAGCTTAAAAGCAATCTTTCATTAGGTCGTGTATGCTTCGGATTCTTTTTATTGTTGATAGAGTTGTTTTAGAAAAATCGTTTGCTTGTCGCTTTTCTTTTTAAAAAAACTCAAAGTTAAACTAATGCAGTAGAAAAACCATTTTTCAAGTCATTTTGGAAAATTAGTTGCCTTATCGATTTGTTTTTCAAAAACAGTTCCTTTGCAATATAGTGGAAACTAGGGAACAATATCAAAGTTTACTTAAGCCCGATATCATGCATTATCCGATTATTATGCTTAAGTAATCCATGCATGCAAAAATTCCCAAGAGAAAAATTACCAAGCCACGAACCCGAAACAATTAAAAATTACAAGCCAAAACCAATAAAGACTTAATAATACTTAATTAAAAAATAATTGTTCAAGGTCCAAGTTGATTCTTCGAATGCCGAGTCTGGTCCTAATTTTGAGGTTTACCTAAAAAGTTAAACACTATTGGTGGGGTGAGCTTAAAAAAAGCTTAGTGTGAGTCAAACAATTATTTAAACAAACATAAATATCGAATACACTGAAAAATATTAGCTTTAATAGAAGAAAACATAACCATCATACGAATTTCATATCGTTGCATAGTCATTACCAACTTGATGTCAAATGATATATGAGCATAGGTCATCATTCATTCGAGTAACAATCATTAATTTAGATACTATTCAATACAAAAAAATACAATAAGTAGCATAAATCAATAACATTCGAATAGTCGTGCACATGATGCAATGCAAAAAAGTTCCTACCTATACCATCTGCTATACACCACGAGTTCCCCGGAACCCGTTTGCCAAACTCCAAAACATTATGAGCATAGCTCGATATGGTAAAATCAGCAAATAATCAATAATGCAAAAAAATCTATCGGATATCAAATAGTGCGATACAATCGCCAATAAAATATAATATGCAATAAAATTGCCAATCCCTTCGGTACTCCGGATGCAGTGCACTAACTACGAATACTCCACGGAACTCCTTCGTCTACCACAAAATCCCAACCCAATGCATATGCAATATGTCACAATCTCTTACATAATCATATCTCAATACTTTTCACATTCATTTGACATGCTCAGCATGGTCTCAATAGTCACATACTTTCAGTAAAAGAAAACAGTGTTCCAATCTTTCAAATTACCATTGAGTTGATATCAATCAATATCGTTCAATTTCACATACTTTACAGAGTTTCATTGTGCATAAATAGCACCCTTTTCAATACAGAATATAACAAATACCTCATGCGTTTAAATCATACATAAGCTTAATATCTCAACACAATATATCATTCATTCAAACATTCTCACATATCATAACTCAAGTATGCAATTACAAACTCAATCAAACATCCATACTATCAAACTAGCAATTTTGTCAACATGTCAATCTTTTAAGGCTCGAAACATACCTAGTTAGACCACTCGGAAAATCAATAATTTGGCTATTAATACCATCCAATAAACAAGCCAATTTATCATATATAACATGATATTTAACAATTCCAAACAATTTTATGAGTTTAGGACCCACACCTTATTTCTTGCTTCCTCGCAGCACACTAGCGAATCTTTCAATTTTCCTTAATAATTCCTTAAACGAACCTAAACCAAAATTCAGTATGAATTCAATAAATTTAACATTAAACCAGCCCCCAAACACCCACTTATGATTTCAAACCAATCGTTGAAATCATAACTATTTTATGAATCCAAACTAGTTGGATTCCTTACACTTTATCGATGCGAACCGTACATACAACCGTTCTTCACCTTGAGGGATGGTTTGGGGGATTTGGGTCAACATCAAATTTAATAATATACTAGAAACATAGATATGACTGACTGAAATTATTCACTTATGGCATTCATAGTGTGGCGTGTTGGGAAAAATCCTATTTGAAAATGGTTTTCTTACATAGCGGAAAAATAAAAAAATTGAAAAGCGAGTTGATTTGTGATATTTATAGCAATAAACCTTTTCCTGAAATAATACTTGTTCTTTGAATGAGATGGATCCTAAACATTCCTGACTTTCAACTGAACGATCTTCTCTGCTATTCTTATACTAGGAACTGCTTCAAATGTGGGATCGAATAATTGTGAATCAAACAGAACAACAAAAATAAATTTCTTACTTTTAGTAGCAAAGTAAATCTCTCTCTTATAGAAACTACTAGAATTATTATTCTCAGAAAATAGAATTCATACTTAGAAATAAATCATCACTATTTTCAGACAAAATAAGAAGATTTTAAAGTTGTATATAACTTCTTGTTGTATTCTTAGCCCTAACGCTGCCACCATTTATAGGGAGAGAAAGTTAAACCCTAATTGAATTTGAAAAATAAATTTGATGCCTATTTAATAGAAAGACAATCCCCTAGTTGAAATTAAAAACAATCCCCTCATATGTATTATGATGGAGATTTGAGCTTCTCCTGGATTAGGTCCAATTATATGTGCTTGCTAGACTTTTAACCCAACACTTTATAATTTAATCCAATTCAGTACATGTTTTTCTATTTCCAAAAATATACATTATTTATTAAATTAATTTAAATAAATTAATTTTCAAATTAAATAATTTTCTCAACCAAATTCTAGTTCCGTTAAAATCATGACAGCTTTACCATAAAAGAATATATAAGAAAATTTATTTAATTTCTACATTCAACGTATTCGCTATGACCAAATGATTTATTTCCACTTTCAAACTCCATTTATTCAAAAAACATAAATTCATTTTTTAGGTCATTTTTATTTTCATTTTGGAGAAAACCACATTTATTTCCAAATAATTTCATTTCTCCATTTTCATTTTCATTTTTATCTTGGAGAAAACCTTAATCATTTCCAAATGTTTCCTATTTCTCCATTTCACCATTTCTATTCATTTTTGTTCATTTGATTCAACAAACAATTCATTTATGGTTTCAATGAGCTAGCGGAGGGACCGATTGGACATATACAATTTAGGCTCAAAAGCATTAGGAATGACAGCTGATAATTCTAAATTATATAGATTTTTAAAGCACCCTATTACTTAGAATTTGTGTAAATCCTGAGTATTTTGATAACTAATTATGTGTTTTTAGTACATATCGAGAATGTTGGCACAATTAAAGTAAGATTATAATTTTTGAGTAATTCAGTGCTAAATTCACATAATTCTACTCTACGTTACTGTGTTTTGAAATTTCATAATTTGTGCGATAATTGTTTCAACTTGGTACACTGATTTGTTCGATGTTCGGAGCCAGTATGAGTGGCACAAGAACATGAGCTGAGCAACAATCAGCATGGGATGACATGCTAAGGAATTTGGACTGAACAAAATTATTTTAACCCAATTTGGAAATGCGTTGCTGAAAAGAACAAGTCTGCCTTTCACATTAGAGCCCAAGCCGTCCATTAAGCGGGAAACAACATTGACTTGGTAGAACAGCCTAAACAAATTTGGAATAATTATTTAAGGGTCCTTACATGTGCAAAAACTCACAAATCAGCCCCAATCAAACCCTATATTTTTCGTCTAACCCATGTCATAAATCAAGCAAGAATCAAGCTTGAATCATGAAACAATTAACCCCTCTCTCCATGAAATATGGCCAACCATTCATGGGAGATTTCTAAGGGATGTTCATGCTATTTTTAGCAAACTCCCAACCCTTCCCAAATGTATAAATACCACCCTCATTAATCCCTCATCCCATAATTCATTCATTCAATCATTCTCTTCTCTCTCAAGCCTAGCCATCCATTTCTTTCATTTTCCCATTCTCTCTTTGAGAGTTCTCTTAGCAAGAAATTCTTGAGAGAAAAGATCTCATGGCTTACCACCTTAAGGATTAATTTGTGTTAGAGTAACGACGGAAATCAGAGGAAGCCACCATTGATAGTTCTTGGGAAATCACTGAATGCATCTCAAAGTTTCTTCTTCCTTTCTCTTTTAATTGTTTTTAGTTTATAAACATGACTGCAAATTATTTGATTACTTTTTCATTAAAAATAATGTCTTAAATTTGTTTAGCTAGAATGATTGTAATGCCCTGATTCAATTCATTCAATTCGTGTTATATTTTTTTGTGCCCCAGTTGTTTATACTTCCAATTAAAATCATTCATGTTGTTCATGCATTAAGATATGTTTGGCTGCATTAGAATTAATCACTTAATCTGAACCAGATGGTGGTTAATGGATGTAATAATTAGAAGATGCATGCTTAATTTATATCCGAATAAGAATGAATTTAAGGTTCGTAATAATTACAAAAGAACACTATTACCTTGCATAACTTTAGATTTATGTAATTAAATTGTTTTAAACCTAACCCGTCCCTGTTACTTTGCATAAATTTTAAGGAATCCTTAGTTAAACGGTGACACAGAAATATACATATTTTTCTAAGTAACAAATCTAAGATCTCGAAAGAGCTTATGATTTAGATTCCCAGTTCATAAATAATTGAGTTGCCATGGAATTTTTCTAGAACATTGTTAAACATGATAAAAAATGAATTGAATTAAGAGTTGTAATTATTCTAACTTATTCATGTTATTGTTGTTAAAACTTGTTCATTATAAAGAATAATTGCTGCTAAACCATTCCATTGCATTTATTTTATTTTATTTCCATATTAGTTGTTAATTTAATTGAATTATCCATCACCTTCAAATATTGTGATTTCTTAACCAACTTGTAAAACATTAATTTTATAGCTACTAATTATCAACATAGTCCCTGTGGAGACGATACTCTATTTACTTACTTATTACTTGATAACGACTGTGTATACTTGCACATTCAATCACGAACCAACATCCTAGTTGCAACACAAGCTTTCAGGGTCGCAACAAAACAGAGCCAATTACAAAATTAGCATTCAAAGTTGTGTGTCATGACACGCATAAGCCTATGTTGCGACACAGGTCTGACAGAGGTTAAAAATTCATTAAGAATGTTTCCATCTGCGCAACCCATATTTAGCTTAATTAAGGCTTGTAATTGACCTAACTGACCCTACTAACTTTGCTTATACATAGCAAGCTTATACTAAGCTTTGGGAGTTGACCTAGGTAATCACCCTAAGGAGTTGTCGAACAACCTTTCATATTTTTAATTTTAGTTTTCAATTTTCTTTAGTTATTATTTTAGTTCTCTTATGTTTGCTTAATTGGGATCTTTCTATTCTGACATAAAGACGATGACGAGCAGAGATTTCTCCACAACGACACTTCCAATTATTTATTCATGAGTTTTCTCTTTATTCTCTTCTTTTATTCTTTTATTTATATTTTTTAACTTGGACAATCAATGTTTGCATGAATATTAGGATAAATTCTTATTGTAATGCCCTCAACTTGACCTAATCCACCGAGTCCGGCTCTTGGGTGTCACTACACATATCATTTAGCAAATTTTCAAATAGTTGGCGAGTACTCCTTACTTAAAATTTTTTTCTTATCATTTATTTAAGGACTCGATATCAAAGAAATAAAGAAAAGCATTTTTTGAAAATAAAATAATACATTAGACTTGTTACAACTCATTACAACAAAAAATTTGCTAAAGACCAACTCTTTATGGCATAATCCTATAATATGCCACTTTTCTAGATAGTCCTATCACACCCCAAGTTTGAAAAGTCCAAGATTTGGGAATATTTTAGTAAAATAATATGTGTGGCAAAGTGTGATCTGCCTAATTGTTTCTTTCAGTGTATATGTGCGATCATATAATAATTGTCTTGTAAGTAAGTGAAGGTTTTATTTCAGATTATTCTACTATTTAAAGATAATATTTTGTTAAGTAAAAAAGTAATTATGGTATGATGTAACGCCAAAGGTATAGTACATCTTGTTTGACTGAAGTATTGTACTAGTTAGGTTGTAAAGTAACCTGCTTTGGAATCAACTGGATAAAATAGTCTGATATCTATAATATAGGATACTAATTTATGTTTCTCTCAAAAATTGTGGACTATTAAGAAGACAAATTCTGAAATGTGCGACACTTGTTAAGATCCTCTAAGTAGGATGGGTCATATATATATGTGTGTGTGAAGGGTTTTGAAAAAAGTTTTTCTTCCTCCTTCAATGTTACCTTCTAATTCTTTTTCTTAAGTCTAATTGTATCTCTTCTTCATTAAGCTTGAAGATATGGTTCTGGATATAATCGGTGGTTATTTCACCTCTGGGTAAGTATTATAGCTCTGTGTATTAGGTTTCTCGAACGAATAAGTCTATAAAAGTTTTATGAACAGTAAATTGTAAGTATAAGGCTTTGCATAGGGGTATTTGAGCTTGAGATGATTGTAATTTGAATGTAAATGAGTTTTAATGGTGATCCTATGTTCTTGAAGAAGTTGTTGCTACTGGTTCGAGAAGTATGTCTGATTTGGAGCTTAGAACTACAATAGGTGAGTATCAGGTGAGTCTTAATTTAGACTCTTTTATGTGAATTGTTCAAGTAGAAACATATATATAGGATGATGATGCCTACTGTAATTTGTAAAAGTATAAGTATAGTAAAGATAAGAGATGCTCAATGATGATACATATGAAGTTCTATTAAAAAGAATAATGTTTGGTAAACATGCAATTAAGGTTTGATAAACGAGATGTATGGACCAGTAAAAAGTTGAACATCTAAGTAAGTAATTGTTGAGCAAATGTTCCTCTGTGATGCCTCTACTAGGACAGTTGTATTGCTAACCAAACTGGCAGATCATAATATGAAAACAAGTTTAATACCATGAGGTTGAGACCTATGACATCTTAATTTGATTTGGGGACAATAAACGTGTGATTCTGTGTGATGCCTTTATTGTATATTCTGTTTGGCCTTTGTGGCTAACTCTTATAAGTCTGTTTGGTAAAATATGCTTATTTGCCCTTATTGTAAGTTATGGATAAATTCTGATTACCCTGTAATAGGTATTGCTAAGATAATGTTATGATATGTCCCACGTTAATTTGGTTGAATTAGATCTGTGAAATAAAAGAATAAGTTTTTAAGGAAGTTCTTGAAGAGAAGTGTGTATCTGTATGTGAAGAAGGGTATCCGCCATGATAATCTATTAATGTTAAATATGGTCGTATTCGTAGTTATAAGAGACATAATAAATTGTTAATGTGAGTTCGTCTGTGTTATGTAATGGTTGAATCTGATTTATCTAGAATCCTCCATATATGAGTTGTATTATGTCTTCTTTTGAAATCATTTGGAATCTAAGTTATTGTTATCCTGAGCATCTGGGTTCTTGTAATAAAGTGGTTTCGAGTTCATCTGAATGATCTATGTGATACATTATTGTTGTGAGTTTGTATGGTTTTGAACCAAGGTTATGATTTGATTAGTAAATTGATGGTATGTAGATCTGCATATGTATTCGTCAAATGTGTATGTACTTGCCAGTGTTTAGTATCTATGAACAACTATTCTAGAATGAGTGTATGTGTGAAGAGATTGTTTGTGTCAAGTGGGTTCTGAAGATATATTCTTTTGAATAGTAATTTTGTGGTTAATAGAATGAAGAGATTAATGAAATGTCTAGAAGGATCTTAAGTTCATTAGTTTAGAAAGAATTTGTATTTTAAGAGTATGGTAGTTGGTGAGTAACTATAAGCCAGAATTGTAACAGTATCTGCTGATATAGAAGTAATTGGTTCAGAAGGATAGTTGGCACATAGATGTTCTTCAAATATTAAAGTAACTGCCAATGTTTTTGGTTGTAAGCTCACTAAGTTCTCTTGAACTTATAATGTTTATTGTTGTTTCAGGTGTTGGCAAAAGAATCAACCAGATAGGACAACGCCAGGAGTATGCCAAGGTAGCGGTGAAGTGGGTTATTATGCATACAGTAGAAAAATGGAGTATTGTGGTTTAACAACTTGTTTTCAGTGGTGTCAAAAATAACTAGTAAATTATTTTTTTAATGTTTATTTAATGTTTACGAGATTGTATTAATGTCCTATTAAAATTTTGTTAAGAAATTTTGAGGTTTAATTGGTTAATTAGGTGAAAAGGACTAAATCATAAAAGATGTAAAAGTTGAGTTTTATTTGTTAAAGGGGCGAAATGGCTATGGAAATTAGAGTTAATGGACTTGAATGGTAATTATACCATATATATTGATAGTGGATGTTTATGGATAAGTTTTAATGAAATTTTAATAGTTTTAAAAGGCTAATTTGGTAATTTGACAAATAAACTAAATGTTAAACAAAGAAAAGAAAAAAGATAAGCTATCATCTTTTTCATTTGTCACTTGGTTGAACCGAAATCACCATTGAAAGGGGGAAAAGCTTCGATTTGATTTTTCTTCCTGAAGGGTATGTTTTTGTTCTGTTTTTAATGATTTTTATGTTTTTGAGTTTGTTTTAGCTTAATCTATCTAACCCAGGGGTTAATTTGAAAAAATGTTAAAGGTTGAGGCACTTGCCATGGATGTGTTTGATATTAGTTGATAGATTATTAATCTTGGTTGATGAAATTTGGAATTAGGGATTAAATGGTTAAAAGTGTAAATCTATGGGTTTTAGAGTAAATTGTTGATAATGATGGGTTTTTCCAAGGTCCTTTGTAGCTTTGGTTAATATGGGTATAGGTTAAAATGGTTAGATTCTAAGTTATGAGCTTAAAGACTAAAGTGTGAAAAGTCAAAGAATTAGTGGTAATTTTGTAATTTTGCATAAATAAGAATTATGGATTACAAATGATTGAAATTATCTATTTAGATCAAGATAAACCACATTTGGACTTAAATCATGGAAAAGCTAAAGCTTTGGACTAGTTCGACTATATCATTACACCCTAGTTATTGAGGTAAGTTCCAATGAATTGTAATCGTTTTAATGTTATCTAAATCTAATGTTTACTAAGTTATTTTAATCTAAATGAATCAATATATGAATGTATCTATGCTATGATGATTTGATAGATATCAAGTCTCAGTTGAACCTTAAGAATTCTTAGGATACAAATGACAAGTCATTATAGATTTCATGTTTCAGATGCTGGTCTTGAATGTCATACCAATGGCTGAGGTCTTGCATTTGTTGCGGATTCTCCATAACTCTTGTAAAGGAAAGATTACGGTTATATGTAAAGGCACACTATGTCTAAGCTTTCTTGAGTATCTGATGTAATTCTAGATGGTTTGAAAGGTAAGAAAATGAAACAAAATGGTGAGTATGTAAATGGATTGAATCATGACCTTATGAAATGGATTTATGACTGATTAATTTTGTATTATGGAAAAGAATACTAACTTGAGAATTTGATGATGTTGTCTAGGTTTTAGGGTTATGACATTTTTAATGATTTATGTTTAATTTTTGAATTGTATAATTGACTTGGTAAGTTATCACACTAAGTAGATATTTCGATAGATTTTGAATATTTTGGCTAAGATTAATAATGGCATGTATAGGTATTTTATATTGATAGTTCATGGATGTATAAAATGGTTGATTTAGTATACTTATGCCTTTGAAGTTTATGTTTAGTTGATGAACTTGTAATGCCTGTTAAGTGAGGTCATCTTGACCACCTCTAGGTAATTGAAATGCATGGTCTTTTGATATGTTTGTGATGGCTTGAGAATCATCATTTGTGATATGTATTGGTAGATATTTGATGTAACACCCCGAACCCGAGACCGACACCGGAGTCGAACACGAGGTGTTCACAGACTTTAAAAAAATAATTTCCCAGACACTGCCAATCTGCATACTAGTCGCTTTAAAAATCATATCTTGAGTTCAGAAACTTGGAATCCAGTTCCGTAAATTTTCCCTGAAACTAGACTCATATGCCCATCTAGATATTTTTTTCTAGAATTTTTGGTTGGGCCAATTAGTACAGTTTATTAGTCAAAGTCTCCCATGTTACAGGGATCGACTACACTGACCTTTTCGCATTACGACTTGGATATCTCCCTGTACAGGGCTTAAATACTGATGCCGTTTGTTTCTATAGAAACTATACTCAGAGAGGAATCTATAAATATATGGCTTGACTCCTAATTGTCTCTGGTTAATTTGTAATGAATTTCCAAAGTCGGAACAGGAAATCCAGAAACCGTTCTGGCCCTGTCTCACAAGAACCTGAATATCTCTTAACATACTGTCCGTATGATTGTTTCGTTACTTTCCTATGAAAATAGATTCATCAAGGTTAGTTTAAATAATTTATTCACTATTTAATTCCATTCCTACTATTTTTAGTGATTTTCTGAATCTACATCACTGCTGCTGTCAGCATCTGTCTTTAAGGTAGACTTTACCTATTTCATGGTTTCCATGATTCAACTAGCCCTTTTTGCATAAATAGCACAATTTATGATAGTGATTAACCATTTCCATGGCCAATCCTTGTCAAGCATATCCACACCAAATGATTATAACATTATACTCAAACACATATAAGCCATTTTCGCATGGCTATCCAAAATTATACAAGTCCAAAGGGTCCATGACCCACAACAAACTGGTAGTCCTATACATGCCATTTCGAAGTTCAACCAAAATTGTACCAAAAGGGGGGCTTTGATAGTGTGGGCGACTTCGACTTCAAAATCCCGAGTCCGATAGCTGGAGAACCAAAATCTATAAAACAGAGGATCAAAGAAACGGAGTAAGCAATTTATGCTTAGTAAGTTTTGAGCAAGGAATTCCAGCACAACAAAAGTATAGCATTCATGTAGCTAAACGGATAATTTCATATGCACAATTTTTCAATATCATACTTGCTTCACATTACCAACCCTTATGTACATACACAAAAGATCAACTTAGCCAAAGGCCGGTAGCTCGTTTATCAACTGAACGAATACTTATTTGTAAGGGCTCAACTAAATTCAAGCACACACGAAACATACCTCAATGTTGGGATGTTTCTAGAGCATTTACTGAAATTTTTACAGCAAGATCATTCATTCCCAAATCACGTACCTTCGGAATTTAACCGGATATAGCTACTCGTTCAAATGCCTTCGGGACATAGCCCGGTTATAGTAACTCGCACAATTGCCTTCGGGACTTGACCCGGATTTAGTAACTCGCACAAATGCCTTCGGGCTTAGCCCGGAATTAGTATCTCGCACAAATGCCTTCGGATCTTAGTTCGGATATGGTCACTTAGCACAAAGCCTTCGGGACTTAGCCCGGACATCATTCAAATAACCATGCACATTTAACAATAAATCATGGCACATTCGTATTTCGTTCTCGTTAGCAAAACTCAAACACAAGACATTTATCATTCTTGCAATTTCGGCTCAATAGCCACACAAAGAGCATGATTTTAATTTGCTTAAAACATGATCTAATCAAATCATAATTTAAGCTCTTTTACTCAAGAACTTACCTCGGATGTTGTCGAATGATTCCGATAGCTATTCGACCACTTTTTACTTCCGTTTATCGGATTTAGATCCCCTTTGCTCTTGAGCTTAATTAGACAAATAAATTGATTTAATCATTTGAGCATCGAAAAGAGGAACACAAGGCACTTAGCCCATATTTATACACTGGACATTAAAGTCACATACATGTGAAATCATGCATCAACTCAACATATTATCCCACACTCCTTTTAGCCGATTGTCTAAGCCAAGATATAAGCATTAATATGCTTGCCTCTAACCGAATACATGCAACGCCAATCCATCTCATGTGGCCGAATATGCATGTCTACGTTGAGGCCAATTATATACTTAGTACCACATATAAATGACATACATTTTACTAACTAATGCATTACATATTACAACTCAATATGCATCCATCATTCACTCCATAACTAAACCATCACCATATATAAACATATACCTTGGGATGACATATATATGTATCATACCAATACACCATGTGCAAATATATATATATGCAAAAGCCGAATCACAAGGCTGATTATAGCCATCTCATATATATTTTTTTTCATCCCATACCCGAATGCACAAGTACATTATAATAGCTTCCAACTTAATTCATCATAAATTTCCCCTTTTTTTTTGTTTTCATGGCCGAATGCTCATTCTACACCATTTACCTTCACAAAGCATGAATTTCATCATCCAACTTACAAGCTTACAATCTCATGAAGTTTAACCTCATAGTACCTATCAAACTCTCACTCATTAGCTTCTATCATAAACCTCCAACAACACCAACTAAACATACACTTCGTGGGTCTATGGTAGAGCCAAGAAAGGAACTCATAGATATCAAGATGTAAGCAACTACCATTATTAATCTAAGTTTTGCATGAAACACAATCATCACCCTTATTAATCTTTTATAGCCGAAAACCATACTCACCCCCAAAAAATCAAAATTTTAACATGGTTTACAAAAATCACTTGATAACTCACTCAATATCAACTAAAATTTCAAAAGCTAGTACAAACTTCCTTACCTTAATAGTGACCTAAGATGACCGATTGCTTCACTCCCTTCTTCTTCCTTTCAATTCGGCCAAGAAGAACCAAAGAACACAACTTGTTTTTTTTTCTTTCTTCCTTAGAACATTCGGCCAAGAGAAATGAAGAAAGATGGACACTTTTTTTTTTGTTTTCTTTCTTGCATTCACGGCAATGGAGAGGGGAAGAACAATCATACACATTCTTTCCTTTTTTTCCATTTCTTTATTACCCATACTCCTTATTTTATTGTTCCTAACATACATCACTAACATAACATGTTTGTGACATGTTTCCACTCATAGCATGGCCGGCCACTAGCTCAAATATTGGGCAATTTGACATGCAAACCCACCATTTCTATAACATGCATTAATAAGCCACTTTACATTTGCCTAGCACATTTCTAAATTCTTTCACATAAGTCCATTTACTAAAATTCACCTACAATTAAACAAAATTCAAATATGAAATTTTCACACATGCATATATACATACAATAAGCATCAAATATGACAGCTAATTATTTTTATGACTCGGTTTAGCGGTCCCGAAACCACTTCCCGACTAGGGTCAATTTTGGGCTGTCACAACTCTCCCCTACTTGTAACAGCCCAAAATTGACCCTAGTCGGGAAGTGGTTTCGGGACCGCTAAACCGAGTCACCGAAATGTTTGAATGTGATAATTATTGTCTAGGATATGTAATTATGAATGTGTGAAAATTTCAAGCTTCGATTTAGTCGATTGCATGTGAATTTAGTCAATAGGACTTATGCGAGAAAATTTTAAAATGTGATAGGTCAATGCGTAAGGACCTATTAGTGCATGTCGAAAAAGGGGAGGACTTGCATGTCAAATTTCCCCCCTTTTTATAGTGGCCGGCCATGACAAATAAGGTGGACAAGGTGTGATGGGCAAAACATGTCATAGACATGTTTTGTTGGTGCATCATGGGATGAATAACAAAATAAAAAGTTAGTAATAAAGAAATGGAAAAAAAAAGAATGATGAAAGGGAAAAAAAAAGGATCATCATTCATGTTCTTGCTAGCCGAATCTAAAGAAGAAAGAAAAAAAAATTGTTCATCTTTTATCATCCTTGGCCGAAAATGCTAAGAAGAAGGGGGAAGGGGAAGTAAAACATTCGGCCACTCCTTCTAGTCTTGAATAAGGTATGTAATGCATGGTAGCTTTTGGAAATTGTTGAATGTATTAAGCTAGTTACTAAGTCCCTTAGTTAGCCCATGTTCAAATCTTGAATATTGTTGGTAACATGAGCAATCGGTCATCTTAAGTCACTATTAAGGTAAGGAAGTTTGTACTAACTTTTGAAATTTTAGTTAATATTGAGTGAGTTATCAAGTGATTTTTGTAAACCATGTTGAAATTTCGATTTTGGGGGTAAGTATGGTTTTCGGCTATAAGAGATTAATAAGGGTGATGATTGTGTTACATGCTAAACTTAGATGAAATTGTGTGATTAGATAAATTAAAAGTAATAGTATAGTTGATGAATATATATAGATATGCATATTCGGCCATCACTTAGGAGCTTATGTGATGTTGGGTTTAAGCTTTGCATATTCGGCTATATGTATATATACATATATATGTAAGCCCATTCGTGATATTACCTTAGGACTATGTATATATAACCGACAAAAAAAATGGGGAAAACTAGCAAAGGTGAAGGCCGAATGAGCTATAGGAGGTGTGGATGACTTTTATGCATGTGGGTGTGTGTGTATGCCATTTAGTTGGTGACATTCGGCATTTCTTAATTAACATTAGAGATGAGTGAATGAAATCGGCATGTGTGTTTGTGAAAATGCCGAATGTGAATTTGGATAATATTGAGTAATGTATGTGCTTTAAAATGATGGAATGGAGTGGATGCTTTAAATGTGTTATGAACAATTATAAGTTAAATTAAGGTTTGCTAAATTACCATTGTCATTGCCGAATATACAAACATACACATGCATGTGTAATTGAAGTATGAATGTTTAGCAAGATGGTTAAACTAGTTAATTTATCGATTTAGCTCGAGAAGCTAAAGGTGGAGAGGCAAGCAAGGGCAAAGAAAAGATCATCGAGTAACCGAGTTGGAACCGTCTTACCCAACACAAAGTAAGTCATCAAGCATATATTTTGTATTGATCTAAATAGACATAATGTCTATGTAATCATGCTGAATGGAATGATAAATTTATATACATGTATGTATGTGGTGATGAAAGTGTTGAATGAAGAGAAAAGAGGTGAGATGTATTGAGTTGTTGACCTCGGCACTAAGAGTGCAGGTATAAACATTTATGATCATGAGATTGGCGCTAAGTGTGCGGGTTTAAATTGTACAGCACTAAGTGTGCGAGCTTGATTATGTAGCACTAAGTGTGCGAGCTTGATTATGTAGCACTAAGTGTGCGAATTTGATTATGTAGCACTAAGTGTGCGAGTTTGATTATGTAGCACTAAGTGTGCGAGTTTGATTATATAGCACTAAGTGTGCGAGTTGATTATATAGCACTGAGTGTGCGGACTTAATATATACGTTTGAATCATTATGGACACTAAGTGTGCGACATTATTAAGTCGATCACAGACAGCGGATCGGGTAAGTACCTTGAGTTCATGGCCAATAGGCGCTATGTTTATAATTGGAGTTGAGCTTGGTAAGTTGAAACCTATGTGACAATTATAATTGAAGTCACGTACATAAGATTTATTGTGGAATAGGTGAAAGGCCGTTTAGTTGTATGATTGTAACGAAAATAAAATGATGTATGAAAATGCCTCAAATATCCTATTGATGAGTATATGGAATGTGAATGCATGATTTGGTATGAGATTGAACCGATGGGTCTGAGGAACTATGGCATGGTTCGGTATGGATGGAGTAACTAGCCTCGTTCCATCTTATTTCCTATTGTGATAATGTTATTAAAGGATGGTAGTGCATTGCTTATGACTTACTGAGTTATATACTCACTCGGCGTTTCCTTGTCACCTATTCTAGGTTTCTTGGACTCGTCTCTTTTTGCGTGATCGTGCCGTCGTCGAAGTCATCACACCGGCTAGCAAGTTTTGGTACTTTCTTCTTAGTCGGCTTAGGAGAACATTTCGGCATGTATAGGCTATTATGTTGTGTTTGAACTTTGGTATGTAAACTTTTAGCCATGCGAAAATGGCATAAATGTTCGGTTGGGTTTGGCTTCATAACGTTAGGTCGTAAATCTTGATAATTCGACCTTTTTATGCCATATGTCATGGTTGATTATTTTGGTGTTAAAATTCATGATATGGCAATAGTGTAGTAGGGGGATGTTTGACAATGATTAGCCTTTGGCATGGCTAGTCATGATCATAATTTGTGATATGTATGGTGAATTACTAGTTAGATCAAGGAGAAATCACGAAATGGGTATAGTTGCTTTCGTAACAGATGCTGGCAGCAGCAGTGACGTGAGATTGAAAAATCACTAAAAATATTAGGAGTGGAATTAATTGATGAATAAATTATTTATTCGAAGCTCGATGAGTCTATTTTCATATAGAAGTAACGAAAAGATCATATGGACAGTATGTTAAGAGATATTCAGGTTCTCGTGAGACAGGGCCAGAACGGTTTCTGGATTCCCTGTTCCGACTTTGGAAATTCATTATAAATTAACCAGAGAAAATTAGGAGTCATACCATATATGGATAGATTCCTCTCTGAGTCTAGTTTCTATAGAAACAAACGACATCAGTATTGAAGCTCTGTGCAGGGAGATATCCAGGTTGTAATGCGCAAAGGTCAGTGTAGTCGATCCCTGTAACATGGGAGACTTTGACTAATAAACTGTACTAATTGGCCCGACCAAAAATTCTAGAAAAAAATATGTAGATGGGCATATGAGTCTAGTTTCAGGGAAAAATCACGAAACTGATTTTCGAGTTGTGAAACTGAAGATATGATTTTTAAAGCGACTAGTACACAGATTGGCAGTGTCTGAGAAATATTTTTATAAAGGGTTTAAAGTCTGTTAACATCTCGTGTTCGACTCCGGTGTCGGTCTCGGGTTCGGGGTGTTACACTACTTAAGAAATTTTTGTCCCCGAAAATCTTACCAGTAAATAAGTTTGGGTATCGTTCTTTCATCGAGCTCTCGGTTTCCCAAGTAGCTTCCTCGATCCCGTGTTTGGGCCATAACACCTTTACTAGCGGAACCCTTTTGTTTCGCAACTCCTTCACTTCACGAGCTAGGATACGCATCGGTTCTTCTTCATAACTCATATCGGCTTGAATTTCAACCTCTGATGGATTAATCACATGTGACAGATCAGATCTATAGCGTCGAAGCATCGAAACATGAAAGACATCGTGAATCTTTTCAAGTTCAGGGGCCAAAATCAATCTATACGCAACCGGACCAACTCGTTCGGAGATTTCGTACGGCCCAATGAATCTCAGGCTCAACTTGCCCTTACGGCCAAATCTGAGTACCTTTTTCCAAGGCGAAACTTTAAGAAACACTTTATCTCCCACCTGATATTCAATGTCTTTTCGTTTCAAATCCGCATATGATTTTTGACGATCTGAGGCTGCTTTCAGACTTTCACGGATTACCTTTACTTTCTGTTCGGCATCCTTAATCAAATCAACTCCGAAAATTTTACTTTCACCGAGCTCGGTCCAAAACAATGGTGTACGGCATTTACGACCGTACAAAGCCTCGTAAGGTGCCATCTTAATACTTGATTGAAAACTATTGTTGTAAGCGAATTCAATCAAAGGTAAATACCGTTCCCATGAACCACTGAACTCGAGGATGCAACATCTCAACATATCCTCAAGTATCTGAATTATCCGCTCGGATTGACCATCGGTTTGGGGGTGAAAAGCAGTGCTAAAATGCAGCTTGGTACCCAAAGCTTCTTGCAATTTCCTCCAAAATCGCGAGGTGAATCTCGGATCTCTATCCGACACGATAGAAATAGGTACCCCGTGTAATCTCACAATCTGAGAAACATACAATTCGGCTAGTTTATCCAATGAAAAATCCGTACGCACGGGGATAAAGTGAGCCGACTTAGTCAGTCTATCAATAACAACCCAAATCGCATCCTTCTTACTTGCTTACAATGGCAGTCCGGACACAAAGTCCATTGTGACTCGATCCCATTTCCACTCAGGTATCATGATCGGCTGAAGTAATCCTGAAGGCACTTGATGTTCCGCTTTCACTTGTTGACATATTAAACATCTCGAAACAAAGTCGGAGATGTCTCGTTTCATACCATGCCACCAAAACCAACGTTTCAAATCGTTGTACATTTTCGTACTCCCCGGGTGAATTGACATTCGGCTGCAATGGGCTTCGTTCAGAATCATCGAAATGAGTTCCGAATTCCTTGGAACACACAAACGACTTCTGAACCTCAAACAATCATCATCATCAATTTGAAACTTCGATTCCTTGTTCGGAACACACTCAGCCCATTTTGCAACCAACTCATCATCAACTTTCTGGGCTTCACGAATTTGATGAATCAATAATGGTTTGGCTTTTAATTCAGCTACTAACACATTGTCGGGTAGAACAGACAAATGCACATTCATCGCTCGTAAAGCAAACAATGATTTCTGGCTTAAGGCGTCCGCAACCACATTAGCCTTTCCCGGGTGGTAATCAATGACAAGCTCGTAATCTTTCAACAACTCAAGCCAACGTCTTTGTCGCAGATTTAAGTCTCTTTGAGTCATCAAATATTTGAGACTTTTGTGATCCGAAAATACATGGCACTTTTCACCAAATAAGTAATGTCGCCATATTTTTAAAGCAAATACGATGGCAGCTAGTTCAAGATCATGGGTCGGATAATTTTTCTCATGTGGCTTTAATTGTCTCGACGCATAGGCCACCACTCGACCTTCTTGCATCAATACGCAACCCAACCCAAGTAGGGATGCGTCACTATAAATGACAAACTCTTTGCCTGATTCGGGTTGCACTAAAATTGGAGCTTCAGTCAAATAAGTTTTCAGTTGATCGAAACTTTTCTGACATTTCTCCGTCCATTCGAACTTAACATCCTTTTGAAGTAGCTTCGTCATTGGTGTGGCTATCATCAAGAAACCTTTTACAAATCGTCGGTAATAACCGACGAGCCCCAGGAAGCTCCGAACTTCGGTAATATTTCTTGGAGGCTTCCAGTTAAGTATGGCTGAAATTTTGCTCGGGTCAACTCGAATACCCGATGCGGATACCACATGACCCAAGAAGCTAACCTCTCTTAACCAGAACTCACACTTACTGAACTTAGCATATAATTGCTTATCCCGCAAAATTTGCAACACTAGTCTCAGGTGCTCAGCATGTTCGGTCTCATCTCTTGAATAGACCAAGATGTCATCAATGAACACAACTACGAACCGATCCAAATATGGTCTGAAGATCTGATTCATCAAATCCATAAATACCGCAGGGGCATTAGTGAGCCCAAACGGCATCACTAAGAATTCGTAGTGACCATATCTCGTTCTGAAGGCAGTTTTGGGTATGTCCGAATCTCGAATTCGCAACTGATAATAGCCTGATCTCAAATCTATTTTTGAGAACACTGAGGCTCCCTTCAGTTGGTCGAACAAATCATCGATACGCGGTAACGGATATTTGTTCTTTATCGTCACTTTATTCAGTTGACGATAGTCAATGCACAACCTCATGGTTCCGTCCTTCTTTTTCACGAACAATACTGGTGCAGCCCAAGGTGAGAAACTTGGTCGAGCAAAACCTCTATCCGTCAATTCTTGCAACTGAGCTTTCAACTCTTTTAACTCGGTTGGTGCCATATGATACGGAGCTATCGAAATCAGCGTAGTCCCAGGTACAAGCTCAATACCAAACTCTATCTCCCGAACAGGTGGTAAACCCGGTAATTCTTCAGGAAAAACATCTGGGTATTCACAAACCACCGGCACAGATTCGGGTTTCTTTTCTAATTCTTTGTCATCAAGTACATACGCAAGGTATGCTTCGCACCCTTTTCTTACATATTTCTGGGCCAACATTGAGGATATTACAGTTGGCAACCCCTTTAAGTCCGTAGACTCAACTCGGATTATCTCGTTATTTGCGCACCTCAAATCAATAGTCTTGCTTTTGCAGTTCACAACTGCATCATGCGCGGTCAGCCAATCCAAACCAAGAATAACATCAAATTCATCAAATGGCAAAAGCATCAAGTCCGCCGGAAAACAGGAACCTCGAATTACTAGGGGACATTCCTTACACACTTTGTCGACAAGCACGTAACGACCCAAGGGATTTGACACCCGAATTACGAACTCAGTAGACTCAATAGGTAAAGTCTTACTGGATGCTAAGGTTTCACATATGTATGAATGAGTAGAACCGGGGTCAATCAAAGCAATTACATTAGTATCAAAGAGAATAAAAGTACCGGTAATAACATCAGGCGAAGAGGCATCCTCGCAGGCACGTATAGCATAAGCTCTAGCAGGCGCACGAGCCTCGGATCTGGTCGTAGCATCTCTAGATCCTCTCTGGCCACCACTAGCATCGCCCGTATTTCCAGATGGTCTACCTCGAGCAGTGGTAGCACCCGGTTTCCCACTTTGATTTACATTCTGTTCAGACAACCTCGGGCAATCTTTAATGAAGTGGTCAACTGATCCGCACTTGTAACAGGAGCGGTCAGGGAATCTACAACTCCCCGAATGCCATTTACCGCAATATCGACATTTCGTTCTGTCTCGACGTTCATTCCCAACACTGGCGACTGAAGTGCCTCGTGTACCCACAGGGGGTCGATCACGATCTCGTCTAAAAAGGCCCGAAGTGCCTCTAGACCGGCCCACATCATCTCGAAATTTCTTCGATGCCTGTTGAAGAGACTTTCCCAAGGATCTTTTACGAAACTCTCCAGTTCCCACATCAACTTTTTGTTTTTCTTTTCTAAGCTCTTCGGCTTTACAAGCTCGCTCGACAAGTACTACGAACTCTCGTATTTCAAGAACGCCAACGAACATTTTTATATCTTCATTCAGCCCATCCTCGAAGCGTTTACACATGATAGCCTCGGACGAAACACATTCCCGAGCGTATTTGCTAAGTCTAACAAATTTCCGCTCGTAATCAGTAACCGACATGGAACCTTGCTTAAGCTCAAGAAATTCCTTCCGTTTTTGATCAACAAATCTCTGACTGATATACTTTTTCCGAAACTCAGTTTGGAAAAACTCCCAAGTTACTTGCTCTCGGGGCACAACAGAAGTCAGAGTACTCCACCAATAGTAGGCAGAATCACGTAGCAAGGAGATAGTACACTTTAGGCATTCATCGGGTGTACAAGATAGCTCCTCGAGTACCCGGATAGTGTTGTCCAACCAAAATTCAGCTTGCTCGGCATCGTCGCTATCCGTAGCTTTAAATTCAGTAGCCCCATGTTTTCGGATTCTGTCAACTGGGGGCTTATTTGACCTTATTTGGTCAGTTACCGGAGGTATTGTAGGTGCGGGAGTTGTATTTGTCGGGAATGGAGGTTGTGGAACAGCCGTATTAGTTTGAATGTATTGGTTGAACCAATCATTCATCACGCTATAGAAAGCTTGTCTAGCTTCGTCATTCGGGTTACTAGCATTAGGTTGAGAGTCCGCCAGTGCTGTCCCTTGTGCGGGAGCAGGTGCTACACTCTCAAGATCATCAGCTACCGCTCGGTCGGGATCGGGATCCATTACTATAAATAAACACATTTGCAAATGTCAGAAATCACCACACTATCAAATAATCACATAAAATGGCATGTATAGCTAGACCCAACGCATTACGGTAGTCCTAGAATCGACTAAACTGTAGCTCTGATACCAATCAAATGTAACACCCCGAACCCGAGACCGACACCGGAGTCGAACACGAGGTGTTCACAGACTTTAAAAAAATAATTTCCCAGACACTGCCAATCTGCATACTAGTCGCTTTAAAAATCATATCTTGAGTTCAGAAACTCGGAATCCAGTTCCGTAAATTTTCCCTGAAACTAGACTCATATGGCCATCTAGATATTTTTTTCTAGAATTTTTGGTTGGGCCAATTAGTACAGTTTATTAGTCAAAATCTCCCATGTTACAGGGATCGACTACACTGACCTTTTCGCATTACGACTTGGATATCTCCCTGTACAGGGCTTAAATACTGATGCCGTTTGTTTCTATAGAAACTAGACTCAGAGAGGAATCTATAAATATATGGCTTGACTCCTAATTGTCTCTGGTTAATTTGTAATGAATTTCCAAAGTCGGAACAGGAAATCCAGAAACCGTTCTGGCCCTGTCTCACAAGAACCTGAATATCTCTTAACATACTGTCCGTATGATTGTTTCGTTACTTTCCTATGAAAATAGATTCATCAAGGTTCGTTTAAATAATTTATTCACTATTTAATTCCATTCCTACTATTTTTAGTGATTTTCTGAATCTACATCACTGCTGCTGTCAGCATCTGCCTTTAAGGTAGACTTTACCTATTTCATGGTTTCCATGATTCAACTAGCCCTTTTTGCATAAATAGCACAATTTATGATAGTGATTAACCATTCCCATGGCCAATCCTTGTCAAGCATATCCACACCAAATGATTATAACATTATACTCAAACACATATAAGCCATTTTCGCATGGCTATCCAAAATTATACAAGTCCAAAGGGTCCATGACCCACAACAAACTGGTAGTCCTATACATGCCATTTCGAAGTTCAACCAAAATTGTACCAAAAGGGGGGCTTTGATAGTGTGGGCGACTTCGACTTCAAAATCCCGAGTCCGATAGCTGGAGAACCAAAATCTATAAAACAGAGGATCAAAGAAACGGAGTAAGCAATTTATGCTTAGTAAGTTTTGAGCAAGGAATTCCAGCACAACAAAAGTATAGCATTCATGTAGCTAAACGGATAATTTCATATGCACAATTTTTCAATATCATACTTGCTTCACATTACCAACCCTTATGTACATACACAAAAGATCAACTTAGCCAAAGGCCGGTAGCTCGTTTATCAACTGATCGAATACTTATTTGTAAGGGCTCAACTAAATTCAAGCACACACGAAACATACCTCAATGTTGGGATGTTTCTAGAGTATTTACTGAAATTTTTACAGCAAGATCATTCATTCCCAAATCACGTACCTTCGGAATTTAACCGGATATAGCTACTCGTTCAAATGCCTTCGGGACATAGCCCGGTTATAGTAACTCGCACAATTGCCTTCGGGACTTAACCCGGATTTAGTAACTCGCACAAATGCCTTCGGGCTTAGCCCGGAATTAGTATCTCGCACAAATGCCTTCGGATCTTAGTCCGGATATGGTCACTTAGCACAAAGCCTTCGGGACTTAGCCCGGACATCATTCAAATAACCATGCACATTTAACAATAAATCATGGCACATTCGTATTTCGTTCTCGTTAGCAAAACTCAAACACAAGACATTTATCATTCTTGCAATTTCGGCTCAATAGCCACACAAAGAGCATGATTTTAATTTGCTTAAAACATGATCTAATCAAATCATAATTTAAGCTCTTTTACTCAAGAACTTACCTCGGATGTTGTCGAATGATTCCGATAGCTATTCGACCACTTTTTCCTTCCCTTTATCGGATTTAGATCCCCTTTGCTCTTGAGCTTAATTAGACAAATAAATTGATTTAATCATTTGAGCATCGAAAAGAGGAACACAAGGCACTTAGCCCATATTTATACACTGGACATTAAAGTCACATACATGTGAAATCATGCATCAACTCAACATATTATCCCACACTCCTTTTAGCCGATTGTCTAAGCCAAGATATAAGCATTAATATGCTTGCCTCTAACCGAATACATGCAACGCCAATCCATCTCATGTGGCCGAATATGCATGTCTACGTTGAGGCCAATTATATACTTAGTACCACATATAAATGACATACATTTTACTAACTAATGCATTACATATTACAACTCAATATGCATCCATCATTCACTCCATAACTAAACCATCACCATATATAAACATATACCTTGGGATGACATATATGTATCATACCAATACACCATGTGCAAATATATATATATGCAAAAGCCGAATCACAAGGCTGATTATAGCCATCTCATATATATTTTTTTCATCCCATACCCGAATGCACAAGTACATTATAATAGCTTCCAACTTAATTCATCATAAATTTCCCTTTCTTTTTGTTTTCATGGCCGAATGCTCATTCTACACCATTTACCTTCACAAAGCATGAATTTCATCATCCAACTTACAAGCTTACAATCTCATGAAGTTTAACCTCATAGTACCTATCAAACTCTCACTCATTAGCTTCTATCATAAACCTCCAACAACACCAACTAAACATATACTTCGTGGGTCTATGGTAGAGCCAAGAAAGGAACTCATAGATATCAAGATGTAAGCAACTACCATTATTAATCTAAGTTTTGCATGAAACACAATCATCACCCTTATTAATCTTTTATAGCCGAAAACCATACTCACCCCCAAAAAATCAAAATTTTAACATGGTTTACAAAAATCACTTGATAACTCACTCAATATCAACTAAAATTTCAAAAACTAGTACAAACTTCCTTACCTTAATAGTGACCTAAGATGACCGATTGCTTCACTCCCTTCTTCTTCCTTTCAATTCGGCCAAGAAGAACCAAAGAACACAACTTGTTTTTTTTTTCTTTCTTCCTTAGAACATTCGGCCAAGAGAAATGAAGAAAGATGGACACTTTTTTTTTGTTTTCTTTCTTGCATTCACGGCAATGGAGAGGGGAAGAACAATCATACACATTCTTTCCTTTTTTTCCATTTCTTTATTACCCATACTCCTTATTTTATTGTTCCTAACATACATCACTAACATAACATGTTTGTGACATGTTTCCACTCATAGCATGGCCGGCCACTAGCTCAAATATTGGGCAATTTGACATGCAAACCCACCATTTCTATAACATGCATCAATAAGCCACTTTACATTTGCCTAGCACATTTCTAAATTCTTTCACATAAGTCCCATTTACTAAAATTCACCTACAATTAAACAAAATTCAAATATGAAATTTTCACACATGCATATATACATACAATAAGCATCAAATATGACAGCTAATTATTTTTATGACTCGGTTTAGCGGTCCCGAAACCACTTCCCGACTAGGGTCAATTTTGGGCTGTCACATTTGAACTATGTTTTTATGGTTGAAATAAGGCAGTGTTGAATTGTTTTGGTAAATGATGTTTGGACGCAATTATGGTGCCTTTGAATGGAATATTGGTTTGGTCAATTAGGTTGTTTGAAATGACATGATTATGTGCCTTTGAATGATGCTTAAGTCCCTTGAAAGTGTGCATAAGTGGATTGGTTAGTTATGCATGGATTGGTTGTAAAATGGTTTGATTTTAGTTAAATTTTGGGTGTACACGGCCTGGGACATGGGCTTTCCCACGACTGTGTGACACAAACAGCCTGGCAACATGGCCGTGTGTCATCTGGGAGTTTCTTAGTGTTTCAAGTCAATGAGTTACACAGCTTAACACACGAGTGTGTGGGGCAACTCAGTGAGTTACATGAGTGAGGACATGGGCTGGGACACGGTCCTGTGTCCCTTGTTGGAAAGTTACAAGGAATGGGGTGATGTCACATGGCCTTACCACACGATCGTGTGACCTCTGTTTTCTAATTTTTACATCTTTACCACATGATCGTGTGACCTCTGTTTTCTAATTTTTACATCTTTTTCTTAAATTTTCTATTTTGTTTTAAATTAGTCCCGAATTGCTTCTATGATATTTTTAGGGTCGTGAAGGTCGATTTAGGGACAAAATGAATGTGATTGAATGAATTATAATATGCTAAATTTATTTTTAGATAAAATGTGAAATGTTTTTCGATTGTTTGGTAATGTTCTATAACCCTATTTGACAACGAAAATGGGTTAAGGTGTTACATTTAGTGGTATCAGAGCTATGGCTCAGTTGATTCTCGAACTGAATGTAGCGTGTATGGAGTCTAGATAAGATGTCATCCAAATGAGCCGATTCCAATGAGGTTGAGAGTAAAACTAAGCAGCTAGTAGTGGTAGTGGGCCTGTAGTTGAGGGTTGGGGAAGTAAGGCAAAAAAAGCATTCTTCAAAATAATGTCTGAGTGGATCTCTGAGTTTGTGAGAACAAAACCGATGGCTCAATGACCTCCACCACCTCCTGTACCCCAAGTTGTCCCTGTTATTCCTTAAGGTTTGGAACAAGTATGTGCAAGCAAGCCTTCGGTTGATAAAATTTAAAAATATGGGGTTGAAGAGTTCCGTGGTACAAATGATCTTGAAAAAGCTGAGTTTTGGTTGGAAAGCACTATGAAAGTTTTTGAAGAATTATCTTATACACCTGTTGAATGTTTAAAGTGTGTTGTATCTCTGTCGAAAGGTTCAGTGTATCAGTGGTGGAATACTTTGATTATGGTGGTACGTAAAGATCGTGTGAACTAGGAATTCTTTCAAACAAAATTTAGAAAGAAATATGTTATCCAGCATTTTCTCGAAAAGAAACAAAAAGAATTTCTCAAATTAAAATAGGGTCGTATGACTGTAGCTGGGTATGAACAAGAATTTGTATCACTTAGCAAGTATGCTCGAGAATGTATACCATCAGAAGCTATTATATGTACTCGGTGTGAAGACGATTTAAATGTAGATATCAAGTTGCTAATTGAGATTCTAGAATTGAAAGAGTTCGTGGTTCTAGTGGATCGAGCACATAAAACTGAAGAACTCAGTAAAACGAAAAGAAAAGTAGATTTTGAGGCTCATGACACTGGTAAATGACCTATGGAAAGTTATTTTCTTCTCCCTCGAAGAAATCAAAGGAATTTCACAGTTGTACACGAGCTTTAGTGGGATTCTCGTGAAGATATAAAGGAAAACAACATTTCAATTTGAGACCGCTACATCTATAGTGAGTATGGGTAGCGTTCGAAATAATAAACTTGAATGTCAAAATGAAATAGATGACATTTCGAGGAGTGCAGATTAAGAGACTGATCATGCTTCAAATGTGGTTCCTACAATCATTTCCTTAGAGATTACCCTGAAAGATCGAATAAAGAAAAAGCTCAAGATACTCGTTTGAGTAACACAGCTACGAGAGGGAGACAGTCCAGAAATAGTGGAAATGCGGATAACTGTCGAAGTGAAATGAAATATTCTACTATTAGATTTGAGGCATTGGAACGAGCTAGGGCTTATGCTATTTGAGCTTGAGAGGAAGCTTCAGCACCTGATGTGATTACTGGTACATTTTCTATCTTTGATATTAATGTTAATGCTTTGATTGAACATGGGTCAATGCACTCATATGTATGCACAAATTTAGTGTTGGATAAGAAAATACCTTATGAGTCTACTAAATTTGTGGTCAAAGTAACGAATCCTTTAGGTCAGTATGTGTTAGTTGATAAAGTATGTAAAAACTGTCATTTGATGATTCGGGATTTCAACTTTCTGGCTGATTTGATGTTATTACCATTTGATAAGTTTGATATGATTCTGGGTATGGACTGGTTAACTCTGCATGATGTTGTGGTGAACTATAGACGAAAGCAAAATGAATTAAAATGTCAAAATGGTGAAGTAATCTGAGTTGATAAGATATAATTAATAGTACATCTAATGTTATCTCAGCTATGTCGGCACAGAAATATGTTAGAAAGGGCTGTGAGGCATACCTAGCTTATATATTCGATTCTAGGGTTTAAGAATTGAAGTTGGAGTTAGTTCTGACTGCTTGTGAATTTTTGAATGTGTTCCCAGTAGAATTACTAAGAATATCGCCGGTCACAGAGGTTGAATTTGCTATTGATTAATATTGGGAACTTCTCCATTATCGATAGCTCCATATAGAAAGACACTTACAGAATTAAAAGTGTTGAAAGCACAGTTGCAAGAGTTGATTGACAGAGGCTTTGTTCTGCCTAGTTTTTCTCCCTAGGTGCTCCTGTATTGTTTGTTAAGAAAAAAGACAGACCAATATGGTTATGTATCGACTATCGAAAACTTAATAAAGTTATGATCAAGAAAAAATATCTTTTGCCACGTATTGATGATTTGTTTGATCAGCTGAAAGGTGCGATAGTATTTTCAAAGATTGATCTTCGTTCTGGATATTATTAGTTACAGGTAAAAGATTCAGATGTGCCGAAAAATGCTTTTAGAATCAGGTATGGACACTACGAATTTCCTGTTATGCCTTTTGGTTTGACCAATGCAACTACTGTGTTTATGGATTTGATGAAAAAAATATTCATACCGTATCTAGACAGATTTGTTGTTGTGTTCATTGATGACATTATGATCTATTCTCAAGATGAAACAGAGCATGCCCAATATTTGAGAATAATTGTGTAGACTTTGTGCAAAAAACACTTGTTTTCTAAATTTAGCAAATGTAAATTCTAGCTCTAAGAAGTTGGATTTTTGGGGCATGTGGTATCCACAGAGGGTATTAGGGTTGACTCGAGTAAAATATTAGATATAATGGATTGGAAGCCTCCGAGAAATGTTTCAAAAATCATAAGTTTCCTGGGTTTAGTCAGATATTAATGATATTTGTTAAAGGATTTTTTATGATTGGTACACTGTTGACGAAACTGCTTCAGAAAGATGTCAAGTTCGAATGGTCTGCAAAGTGTCAGAAAAGCTTTGATCAGTTAAAAGTTTTGTTGACTGAAGCCCTTGTATTAGTTCAAATAGAGTCTGGTAAAGAATTTGTGATGTATAGTGATGCTTCATTGAATGGTTTAGGCTACGTGTTGATGCAAGAAGGAAAAGTAATAGCTTATGTGTCTCGACAGTTGAAACCACACGAGAAAAATTACTTGACTCATGATTTAGAGCTTGTAGCCATTGTATTTTCTGTAAAGATCTGGCGACACCATTTATACAGAAAAAGATGTCATATCTTCACGGATCATAAAAGGCTGAAGTATTTTATGTCACAGAAAGATCTAAACTTTAGACAACATAGATGGCTTGAATTGCTAAAAGATTATGATTTGATCATCAACTATCATCCAGGAAAAGCTAATGTCGTTGTTGATGTTTTAAGTAGAAAATCTTTATTTACTTTGCGAGCTTTGAACAGTCGACTGAAATTGATTGATGATGGTTCTATTGTAGTAGAATTAAAAGATAGACTGACATTTCTGCAATAGATTTTCTGTGACAGCCCAAAATTGACCCTAGTCGGGAAGTGGTTTCGGGACCACAAAACCGAGTCATAAAAATAATTGATTTCCATATTCTATGCTTATTATGTGTGTACATGAGTATGTGGAAGTTTCATTCTCCAATTTTGCCAATTGCATGAGAAATTATTAAATAGGGATTGATATGAGACATGGTGAAAATATGATAGGCTAATTTAAAATGGTCTATTAATGCATGTTGTGAAAATGATGGGTTTGCATGTCAAATTACCCAAAATTTGAGCTAGTGGTTGGCCATGCTATGGGTGGAAACATGTTGGGAACATGTTGGCCTAGTGAGGTATGTAGGAAAAAAATAAAATAAGGGGCATGGGCATAAAATAATGAAAAGGAGTATGATGAATACAAAAAAAAATGTGTGTAGTTGTTCCCCCCCCATTGCCGTGAGCTAAAGAAAAGAAAGGAGAAAATTTTTGTTCATCCTTTCTCATCTTCATTTAGCCGAAACTAGAAAGAAAAAAACAAAGAAAAAAAATGCTCATCCTTTGGTTCATCCTTGGCCAAAAATTTTAAGGAGGAAGGAAGAAGAAAGGTTGAAGAGGTTCGGCCATGCATGTAGCTAGGCTAAGGTATGTTTGATGATGTTCCATGAGATGCATGCATGTTTTAGTTGTTAGCTTGAGTTCTACCTAGCCCATGGTCTAAATCTTGCTATGTGATGGAAATGACACTCGGCCATGGATGCATCATTCTTGGTTGATGTTTGATGTTGTGGTGATGAGGCATGAGGATGAGTTAAGATTCGGCCTAGGTGGAGTTTGTGTTAATGCCATTGCATGCTAAATATGAAGCTTGTTAATGATGCATGTGATGGTGGCTTGATGATTCTTGAACCTTCTTTTTAGCATTTTTGAGTGAGCACATATGTGCATTGGTTGCTAAATGGAGAAGAATCGGCTAGCAAGTTGTGTGCTAAGGCCGAATATAACTTTTGCATGTTAATGAGCAATGCATGTGTTAAATTGATGGAAAGGGAGAGGATGCTTTACTAGTGTGTATATGTGTGTATTAGCCAAGTTTTGAACTTGAAACAAAAGGGTGTTTAGTCAATACAAGTGACCATACTTGTAGAATGTATTAAGTGTTGAAATCGGCCCCAAAATAGACATGCATATTCGGCCAAGGGGGAAAAATTAGCTAAAATGTTGAGTTTGATTCATGATTCCGTACATATGTGACTTTAATGTCTAATGTATAAATATGGGCTAAGTGCCTTGTGTTCCTCTTTTCGATGCTCAAATGATTAAATCAATTTATTTGTTTAATTAAGCTCAAGAGCAAAGGGGAACTAAATCCGATAAAAGGAAGGAAAAAGTGGTCGAATAGCTATCGGAATCGTTCGACAACACCCGAGGTAAGTTCTTGAGTAAAAGAGCTTAAATTATGATGTGATTAGATCATGTTTTGAGCAAATTAAAATCATGCTCTTTGTGTGGCTATTGAGCCGAATTTGCAAGAATGATAAATGTCTTGTGTTTGTGTTTTGCTAACGAAAATGAAATACGAATGGGCCATGATTTATTGTTAAATGTGCATGGTTATTTGAATGATGTCCGGGCTAAGTCCCGAAGGCTTGTGCTAAGTGACAATATCCGGACTAAGATCCGAAGGCATTTGTGCGAGATACTAATTCCGGGCTAAGCCCGAAGGCATTTGTGTGAGATACTAATTCCGGGCTAAGCCCGAAGGCATTTGTGCGAGATACTAATTCCGGGCTAAGCCCGAAGGCATTTGTGCGAGATACTAAATCCGGGTTAAGTCCCGAAGGCATTTGTGCGAATTACTATAACCGGGCTATGTCCCGAAGGCATTTGAACGAGGAGCTATATCCGGTTAAATTCCGAAGGTACGTGATTTGGGAATGAATGAACTTGCTGTAAAATTCCAGTTAATACTCTCGAAACATCCCAACATTGAGGTATGTTTCGTATGTGCTTGAATTTAGTTGAGCCCTTACAAATAAGTATTCGCTCAGTGGATAAACGAGCTACCGGCCTTTGGCTGAGTTGATCTTTTGTGTATGTACATAAGGGTTGATAATGTGAAGCAAGTACGATATCGTAAATTTGTGCATATGAAATTATCCGTTTAGCTATATGAATGCTATACTTTTGTTGTGCTGGAATTCCTTGCTCAAAACTTACTAAGCATAAATTGCTTACTCCGTTTCATTGCTCCTCTGTTTTATAGATTTGGTTCTCCAGCTATCGGACTCGGGATCTTGAGGTCAAAGTCGCCCACACTATCAAAGCCCCCTTTTGGTACAATTATGGTTGAACTTCGAAATGGCATGTATAGGACTACCCGTTTGTTGTGGGTCGTGGACCCTTTGGACATGTATAAATTTTGGATAGCCATGCGAAAATGGCTTATATGTGTTTGAGTATATTGTTATAATCATTTGGTGTGGATATGCTTGACAAGGATTGGCCATGGGGATGGTTAATCACTTTCATAAATTGTGCTATTTATGCAAAAAGGGCTAGTTGAATCATGGAAACCATGAAATAGGTAAAGTCTACCTTAAAGGCAGATGCTGACAGCAGCAGTGATGTAGATTTGGAAAATCACTAAAAATAGTAGGAAGGGAATTAAATAGTGAATAAATTATGTAAACAAACCTTGATGAATCTACTTTCATAGGAAAGTAACGAAACAATCATACGGATAGTATGTTAAGAGATATTCTGGTTCTCGTGAGACAGGGCCAGAACGGTTTCTGGATTTCCTGTTCCGACTTTGGAAATTCATTAAAAATTAACCAGAGATAATTAGGAGTCATACCATATATGGATAGATTCCTCTCTGAGTCTAGTTTCTATGGAAACAAACGGCATCAGTATTGGAGCCCTGTACAAGGAGATATCCAAGTCGTAATTCGCAAAGGTCAGGGTAGTCGATCCCTGTAACATGGGAGATTTTGACTAATAAACTGTACTAATTGGCACGACCAAAAATTCTAGAAAAAAATTTATAGATGGGAATATGAGTCTAGTTTCAGGGAAAAATCACGAAACTGATTTTCGAGTTGTGAAACTCAAGATATGATTTTTAAAGCGACTAGTACGCAGATTGGCAGTGTCTGAGAAATATTTTTATAAGGGGTTTAAAGTCTGTTAACACCTCGTGTTCGACTCCGGTGTCGGTCTCGGGTTCGGGGTGTTACATTTTCAAGGCTCAGAAAAGTGATTACGAGTTTATTACCAAGCAAAAACAGATTGAGTCAACACCTAATTCTGAATTCCATGTTAGTTCAGATGGTATTTTGTGTTACCGCAACAGAATTTGTGTTCCGAGAAATTATGATGTCATTCAGAAGATTTTACAAGAAGCTCGCAGCAGTAGCTTATCAATACATCTTGGTAGTAATAAAATGTATGGTGATTTGAAATAGATGTACTGGTGGCCGGGTATGAAACGAGAGATTACGAAGTTTTTATCAAAATGTTTGACCTGTTAGCAAGTTAAGGTCGAACATCAGGTACCCTCTAGTTTATTACAGCTTGTGATGATTCCAAAATGGAAATAGGAACGAGTTACGATTGATTTTGGATCGGGATTGCCTTTATCTCTGCGAAAGAAAGATGTTCTTTGGGTTATTGTAGATTGTTTGACTAAATCCACACATTTCATTCCAGTGCGTATGGATTATTCACTTGAAAAGTTGGCAGAATTGTACATTTCTGAGATTGTTAGATTGCATGGTGTGCTGGTGTCTATTATCTCTGATAGGGATCCACGATTTACTTCTCGATCCTGGAGTAAATTACACGAAGCTCTGTGTACTCGACTGCATTTCAGTACAATGTTTCATCCATAGACCGATGGTTAGTCTGAGTGAGTGATATAGGTACTCGAGGACATGCTCCGATGTTGTATTTTAGAGTTTGAAGGTAGCTGAGAGAAATTTCTTCCATTGGTTGAATTTGCCTATAATAACAGTTATCAGAAAAGCATTAAAATGGCATCGTACAAAGATTTGTATGGTCAAAAATGTCGAACTTCGTTATACTGGACTGAATTGAGTGAGAAAAAGTTGTTTGGTGTTAATTTGATTCGAGAAATCGAAGAAAAGTTCAAAGTAACATGTGACAGTTTGAAAGTTGCTTCTGATCATCAAAAATCTTATGTGGATTTGAAAAGAAAATATATTGAATTTCAGGTCAGTGATAGAGTATTTCTAAAAGTATCACCTTGGAGAAAAGTTCTCTGTTTTGGTCGAAAAGGGAAACTTAGTTTGTGATTTATCGAGCTGTATGAGATAGTCGAAAGGATTGGACCTGTGGCTTATCGGTTGGCTTTATTGTCGAAGTTAGTGAAAATCCATAACGTGTTTCATGTATCGATGTTATGAAGGTATCAATCTAACCCTTCACATGTGATTTCACCTATAGATGTTGAGATTCAGCCAGATATGTTATACAATGAACAACCGTTCAAGATCTTAGCTCAAAAATTAAATAGTTAGGAAATAAAATTATAGCTTTAGTTAAATTTCTTTGGCAATGTCACGGAGATGAGGAAGCTACTTGGGAACCAAAAGAAGATATGAAAGTGCAATACCCGAACCTATTTTTTGGTAAGATTTTTGAGGACAAAAATTCCTTTAGGGGGAGAGTTGTAACAACCCGTTTTTAGTGGTGTCGAAAACAGTGGTTTTGGGACCATAATTCCAATGACTAAATTATTATTTTAATGTTTATATAATGTCTATGGTATTGTATTAAGGTCGTACTAAAATTTT